>NC_091983.1:33184912-33474912 GCF_044704955.1 Pristiophorus japonicus
CTCCCTTCTCCTCCGTCCCCGCTTCCCTTCTCCCTCCTTCCCCGCCTCCCCTCTCTCCTTCCCCCCTCCTCTCTCCTTCCCCCCCTCCCCCTTCTCCTTCCCCCCCCTCCCCTTCTCCTTCCCCCCTCCCCTTCTCCTCCCCCCCCTCCCCTTCTCCTTCCCCCCCTCCCCTTCTCCTTCCCCCCCTCCCCTTCTCCTTCCCCCCTCCCCTTCTCCTTCCCCCCTCCCCTTCTCCTTCCCCCCCCTCCCCTTCTCCTCCCCCCCTCCCCTTCTCCTTCCCCCTTCTTCTCCCCCCTCCCCTTCTCCTTCCCCCCTCCCCTTCTCCTTCCCCCCTCCCCTTCTCCTTCCCCCCTCCCCTTCTCCTTCCCCCCCTCCCCTTCTCCTTCCCCCCCTCCCCTTCTCCTTCCCCCCTTCCCTTCTCCTTCCCCCCCTTCCCTTCTCCTTCCCCCCCTTCCCTTCTCCTTCCCCCCCCTTCCCTTCTCCTTCCCCCCCTCCCCTTCTCCTTCTCCCCCCCTCCCCTTCTCCTTCTCCCCCCCTCCCCTTCTCCTTCTCCCCCCCCCTCCCCTTCTCCTTCTCCCCCCCCTCCCCTTCTCCTTCTCCCCCCCCTCCCCTTCTCCTTCTCCCCCCCCTCCCCTTCTCCTTCTCCCCCCCCTCCCCTTCTCCTTCTCCCCCCCCCTCCCTTCTCCTTCTCCTCCCCCCCCTCCCCTTCTCCTTCTCCTCCCCCCCCTCCCCTTCTCCTTCTCCTCCCCCCCTCCCCTTCTCCTCCTCCCCCCCCTCCCCTTCTCCTCCCCCCCTTCTCCTCCTTCCCCCCCCCTTCTCCTCCTTCCCCCCCCCTTCTCCTCCTTCCCCCTTCCCCTTCTCCCCCCATCCCTCCCCGCCCTCTGCCCCCCTCCTCCCCCTCCCTCACTGTCAGAAACACAGAGAGTGAGAGACACACACAGACAGAGATAGACACACTGTGGGTGGGGGGTGGGGGGGTGCATCCCAGCATGCTGTTGGAGGGCTCCCGGTGCTGCAGTCGGTAAGTAGAAAATGTTTTATTTATTGATTTAAAAAAAAAAAAATTATTAATTTTTTTTGATTGATTTATTGGTTGATTTATTGATGTTTTTAATAATTTATTGATGATGGCTCTTTATTTGTAAAACTGAAGTGTTTAATGTTTGTAAACTTCCCTTTAACCCCCCCCCCCCCCATTCCCGACGCCTGATTTGTAACCTACGCCTGATTTTCTGAAGTGTAGACAAGGTTTTTTCGAGCGTACAAAAATCTTCACTTACTCCAAATTAACTTAGAATGGAGTAAATTTTCACTGCCGAAACTTTGAAAACAGGCGTAAGTGGCCGGACACGCCCCCTTTTGAAAAAAAATTCTGTTCCAAAGTGAAACTGTTCTAACTGACTAGAACTGGAGCAAACTAAATGCCAAGAATTTGAATTTCTAAGATACTCCGTTCTACACCAGTTGCTCCAAAAAATCAGGAGCAACTGAGGCCGAAACTTGGGCCCAATAAGTGGTAACTTGGTTAAGTTGGTAACACTCATTTTCAATTTAGAAGATTATAGGTTTAAGCTCCACTTTAGGACTTAAGCACATAATCTAGACTGATACTTCAGGACAATACTGAGGGTGCAGTACATTGTTAAAGGTGCCCCTTTGTATGTGTCCCCCCTCTGCCTGTTCCAGTGGTTTGGGTGGGCATTAAAGATCCCTTGGCACTACTGGAAGAAAGGCATATAGGGGTCAAGTTTCGGCCTGAGTTGCTCCTATTTTTTTGGAGCAACTAGTTTAGAATTGAGTATCTTAGAAATTGCAATTCTCGGCATTTAGTTTGCTCCAGTTCGAGTGAATTAGAACAGTTTCATTTTAGAACAGATTTGTTTTTTCAAAAGGGGGCGTGTCCGGCCAGTTACGCCTGTTTTGTAAGTTTCGGCAGGAAAACTTACTCCAGACTAACTTAGAATGGAGTAAGTGTAGATTTTTGAATGGTCAGAAAAACCTTGCCTACACTTTGAAATCAGGCGTAAGGAACGAGAGATAAGGGGGGAGGGAAGTTTACAAACATGAAACACATCACTTTTACAAATAAAGAGCCATCAATAATAACTGATAAATAAACCAATAAATCAGTCAAAATTTTTTAAAAAATAAAATAAATAATTAAAAAGGGGGGGGTAAAAAGGGAGGGGGAGGGGGGGTAAAAAAGGGAGGGGGAGGGGGGGGAAACTGAACGGGCCCGGCTGACTTTGAGCGGGGCCGCCCCCAGCAGGGAGGGGGGTGGGGGCCCGGGATGCGGGAGAGAGCCGGACCGGGAGCTGAAGGGTTGTGGGTGTGGCGGAGCCGGAGCAGAGCAGGAGCTGAATGGGGGGGGAGAGCCGGAGCAGAAGCTCGAGAGGAGAGAGGCCCGAGTCCAATCTTTGCCGCCCCAGTGAGCCCATTCGGTCAGGGCTAGGGGCAGCGTGCTTTGGGCCCCCCCCACACAGCCTCGGCGGCCTGGAGCTACTGCACATGCGCACACACTCTAGCGCGCATGTGTAGAGGTCCCGGCACTCTTTTCAGCGCCGGGACCTGGCTCCGTCTCCCACAGCTTGTACTGAGCTGCGTCAAGGGCATGGAACGTTCCAGTAGCGGGGAGAATACTGAGGTAAGTTTTATGTGCGGCCCAAAACTTGACGCCACAGAGTCCTCTTAATACGCTCACCAACTTTCCTCCCTCAAACAATACCATCAAAAACACATTAATTGTTGATCTTATTGCAACTGAATGATAGTTGAACTGCTCAGAAGGGAATTGGATCATAGGTGTCCTATAAATAACTTTGGAGCTTTGGTAAGAACGTGATTGGATTTGGCGGTGCTGCACACAAGTAAAAAAAATAATCTTCTGACATTCACTGGCTAGGCTCACAGGACAAATGGTAATTTGAACAAGTTACCAAAGAACTGACACCATCTTAGAATGAGTCTGTCATAGGAGGTGCAAGGCAGGAGCTAAAATGGATCCCAAAACAGGCCATTTTTGTTCTTGGTCTGTTCTTTTTGTATTTTTTATTATACACAGCTGAATTAAGCTAATTTGGGGGTCTGGATGCCTAGTATTGAAAGATAGAAGATTGTTTAGTTGCTCCCATTTGTATACAAAACTGAACCCAAACAACATTTTATAATGTACCTTTAATGTAGAAAAAAATATCCCAGGGCACTTTCGAGGCATAATCGGAAATCAACAGATGCAAGGATGAGATCTTTGGAGAGGTAACCAAAAGTTTGGTCCGAGATGGGCTATAAGGAGAAAAGGGAGGCAGAGAGGCAAAGGCATGGAATTCCAGAACATGAGACCTTTGCCCTGAAGCCAGAGCTTATCAGTAGTGAGTTGTAGGGAGGGAGGCATGCACAAAAGACCCTGTCAGATGAATAGACCCGGGGGAGTTGTAGAAGTGGAGGACATAACAGAAATAGGCAAGGACGAGGCTATGAAAGGGGATGAGGATGAGAATTTTAAATTGAGGGACTGGGGATAAATGTTGGTCAGCAAGCACAGGTGATAGATGTGTGGGAGTGGATGCGAGAAGGGAGTTTTGGATGAGTTGAAGTTTATAGAGGCTGCTGGATAGGATGCTGGCCGGGAGAGAATTGGAGTAATTTTGTAGGTGATCCAGACTGAATGAGGGTTTCAGCAGAAGATGGGTGGAGGCAGATGGTATGCAGGTGGAAGTAGGCAGTCTTTATAATGGAGAGGGTATGGGATGGATGCTCTGCTGAAGATCAAATCGGATGTTGAGGTTGCAAAAATTCTGGTATAACCTGAGACAGTGGTCAGGGATGTGGAGGGAATTGGCATGGAAATGGGTTTTGTTGGCCACCTGATAAACCTGTTATCTTAATCTCCTTGGCAGATTTTCACATTCATCCGTTCTAAAGTAGTTACTGTTGTAATTTAGGAAATGCACGAGCCGATTAGCGCACAAGTTCCCACAAACAGCAATGTGACAATGACCAGATAATCTGTTTTAGTGATATTGGTCAGAACACCGGAGAGCATTTCCCCCCCCCCCCCCCCACCCCCCTCGAAATAGTGCCATGAGATCGTTTATGTCCAGCTGAGAGAGCAGATGGTGCCTCCATTTAATTTCTCATCCAAACGCTGACACCTCTGGTAGTGCACCACTCTCTCAGTACGATACTGAAATGTCTGCCTACATTCCTCTGCTTTTTAAAATTGTGGGGGGGGGGGCGGCAGTGGTTGGAATCTTGTATTGTTGTTGGAAACTATTTTATCCTGTAGTTCCATTTTTATTTGTGCGTATTGTGTTCCAGGATTTTTTCATCGTGACATGAAACCAGAAAACCTCCTTTGTATGGGACCAGAACTTATCAAAATAGCTGATTTTGGTCTAGCTCGTGAAATTCGATCTCGCCCACCATATACTGATTATGTATCTACCAGATGGTAAGAGTGCCTCTTTCGTTTTGCAACTAATAACGGAAACACTTGTCATTTCTAATTCATGTTTACAATAGCCAAGTGGTTTTACATCAGTTAAAGGCATGTCAAGGGCAGCTGTGAAATCCTGCACAAGCAGGGAATAAGATTGTACTTCACAGTTGGATGTGGCATGCTGTTTTCCAACACACTTTTTCAAGTTAATTTTTTGTAATTCTATTTTTTTAATTTAATGGGCATGTATATAATGTAAGCTGATTCTTCTTTCCAAAGCTGGCTGACCAGGTTCAAGCATCTAAAATGAGTAAATGGTAAATTCTCGGGATTGCCTTTGCTTCAACCACGGTTTGATTTCCCAGAACTTCAGTTAGTTGTCACTTTTTTTTTTAGTTGTATAACTCAACACAAACTTAAAAAATACAATTCTGTTGTACATCAGTTGGTTTTGTTTATTTGTTCCTGGGTTGTGGGTGTCACTGGCAAGGCCAGCATTTATTGCCCATCCCTAATTGCCCTGAGAAGGTGGTGGGAGCCGCCGTCTTGAACCGCTGCTGTTTGTACGGTGAAGGTACTCCCTTTAGTACTGTTAGGGAGGGAGTTCCTGGATTTTGACCCAGTGACAATGAAGCAACGGCGATATATGGATTATGACTTGGAGGTGATGGCGTGCACTTGTTCTTCTAGGATGCATGGGAACACCATCACCTCCAAACAGGATGTCACATCCACAATTCTGCTTCCCTGCTTGTGTAGAATTTCACAGCTGCCCTTGGCATTTCTTTAACTAATGTAAAGCCGCTCAGCTATTAAAAATGTGAATTAGAAATTATAAAACTGAGGGAAGAGTAGTCATTTCAACCTCTGCTGTTAATTAATTGTGACCTGAAATTGAAATCGGGGGAAAAATATTTTCACACATGGTGAAATACAACTTGTATACATATGGGAGCAACGGTTTGTGCAAAATAAACAGAATATTGCTATCCACCGAATTTGTGTTCTGCGGGCAGTGATGCTTTTTTCCTTCCTCCCATGTGAACAGATCATACTGTTTTTATGGAGGATGTTTGTTTTAGGTTGTTGAACACTGGTTTCATTTTAACCTTTGCACTTTTAGTAGGTTCAAGGAAATGACACCGTTTACTGATGCTTAAACAAATATTTGGATAGCTTTATTTCCTGCAATATTGGCAAACTACAAAATTAAGGAAGTAATTTAAAAAAATTAAACACATCAGCTCTCCCTGGCCTTCTACTTTTATGGATCTGGATCCTTCCAGGCATCCACGAAGGACCTGTGCAGGATTAGTCAAGGGGCAATGAGGCCTGCATTTGGCAGCTAATTGACACCCTGTTCTTGGGGTTGGGGATTTCATTAAATCAGATTTGGCATGTCCGTCATAGAGCAAAGGCAGGTGCAATTAGTTTCTACAATATTTCTGGATTCCATAGAGTGCAAGGCAATTGATAGACCATGCGGCACATTGAAGGCTCCCCATCACAATCCATAAAGAAGGGGCTACCGCTCCCTCAACTCGGGTGGACTGTGATACTTGGCTGCACATCTTGCATGTGATTGTGCAGCACACGAGGTCCTCTCATGGTGCATTAATTGTGCACACCTGGGTCCTAATACTTGTCGTCAGTAACCTGGGCAAGTAGAAGGATAGATCCTCAGTGCTTACCCCTTGCTGTTGAAGCTTTTTCGCGTCCCATTGGCATCACAGAGACATGGCTCCAGGGTGACCAAGGCTGGGAACTCAACATCCAGGGATATTCAGCATTTAGGAAGGATAGACAGAGAGGAAAAGGGGTGGCGTACTGGTCAAAGAAGAAATTAATGCAATAGAAAGGAAGGACATTGGCTTGGATGATGTGGAATCGGTATGGGTGGAACGGTAGAATACCAAAGGGCAGAAAACGCTAGTGGGAGTTGTGTACAGGCCACCAAACAGTAGTAGTGAGGTTGGGGAAAGCATAAAACAAGAAATAAGGGATGTGTGCAATAAAGGTACAGCAGTTATCATGGGCGATTTTCATTTACATATAGATTGGGTTAACCAAACTGGTAGTAATGCAGTCGAGGAGGATTTCCTGTAGTGTATATTAGGGATGGTTTTCTTGACCAATATGTGGAGGAACCGACTAGAGAGCTGGCCATCCTAGACTGGGTGATGTGTATTGAGAAGGGACGAATTAGCAATCTTGTGCGAGGCCCCTTGGGGAAGAGTGACAATATGGTAGAATTCTTTATTAAGATTGAGAGTGACACAGTTAATTCAGAAACTAGGGTCCTAAACTTAAGGAAAGCTAACTTCGATGGCATGAGGCGTGAATTGGCTAGAATAGACTGGCAAATTATACTTAAAGGGTTGACGGTGGATAGGCAATGGCAAACATTTATAGATCACATGGATGAACTTCAACAGTTGTACATCCCTGTCTGGAGTAAAAATAAAACAGGGAAGGTGGCTCAACCGTGTCTAACAAGGGAAATTAAGGATAGGGTTAGATCCAAGGAAGAGGCATGTAAATTGCCCAAAAAAAGCAGCAAACCTGAGGACTGGGAGAAATTTAGAATTCAGCAGAGGAGTAAAAGGGTTTAATTAGGAGGGGGAAAATAGAGTATGAGAGGAAGCTTGCTGGGAACATAAAAACTGACTGCAAAAGCTTCTATAGATATGTGAAGAGAAAAAGATTGGTGAAAACAAATGTAGGTCCCTTGCAATCGGACTCAGGTGAATTTATAATGGGGAACAAAGAAATGGCAGACCAATTGAACAAATACTTTGGTTCTGTCTTCACGAAGGAAGACACAAATGACCTTCCGGATGTACTAGGGGACCAAGGGGCTAGTGAGAAGGAGGATCTGAAGGATATCCTTATTAGGCGGGAAATTGTGTTAGGGAAATTGATGGGATTGAAGGCCGATAAATCCCTAGGGCTTGATTGTCTGCATCCCAGAGTACTTGAGGAGGTGGCCCTAGAAATAGTGGATGCATTGGTAATCATTTTCCAACAGTCTATCGACGCTGGATCAGTTCCTATGGACTGGAGGATAGCTAATGCAACACCACTTTTTAAAAAAGGAGGGAGAGAAAATGGGTAATTATAGACTGGTTAGCCTGACATCAGTAGTGGGGAAAATATTGGAATCTCTTACTAAGGATGAAATAGCAGCTCATTTGGAAAGCGATGACAGAATCGGTCCAAGTCAGCATGGATTTATGAAAGGGAAATCCTGTTTGACCAATCTTCTGGAATCTTTTGAGGATGTAACCAGTAGAGTGGACAAGGGAGAACCAGTGGATGTGGACTTTCAAAAGGCCTTTGACAAGATACCACATAAGAGATTGGTGTACAAGATCAAGGCACATGGTATTGGGGGTAATGTATTGGCATGGATAGAGAATTGGTTGGCAGGCAGGAAGCAGAGAGTCGGGATAAACGGGTCCTTTTCGGAATGGGAGGCAGTAACCAGTGGAGTGCCGCAGGGCTCAGTGCTGAGACCCCAGCTCTTCACAATATACGTTAATGATTTGGATGAAGGAATTGAGGGTAATATCTCCAAGTTTGCAGATGACACTAAACTGGGTGGCGGTGTGAGCTGTGAGGAGGATGCTAAGAGGCCGCAGGGTGATTTGAACAGGTTAGGAGAGTGGGCAAATGCATGGCAGATGCAGTATAATGTGGATAAATATGAGGTTATCCACTTTGGTAGCAAAAACATGAAGGCAGAATATTATCTGAATGGCAGCAGATTAGGAAAAGGGGAGGTACAACGAGACCTGGGTGTCATGGTTCATCAGTCATTGAAAGTTGGCATGCAGGTACAGCAGGCGGTGAAGAAGGCAAATCGCATGTTGGCCTTGATAGCTAGGGGATTTGAGTATAGGAGCAGGGAGGTCTTATTGCAGTTGGACAGAGCCTTGGTGAGGCCACACCTTGAATATTGTGTACAGTTTTGATCTCCTAATCTGAGGAAGGACGTTCTTGCTATTGAGGGAGTGCAGCGAAGGTTCACCAGACTGATTCCAGGGATGGCTGGACTGACATATGAGGAGAGACTGGATACACTGGAGTTTAGAAGGATGTGAGGGGATCTCATAGAAACGTATAAGATTCTGACAGGACGGGACAGGTTAGATGCGGGAAAAATGTTCCCGATGTTGGGGAAGTCCAGAACCAGCGGATTAGTCTTAGAATAAGGGGTAGGCCATTTAGGACTGAGATGAGGAGAAACTTCTTCACTGAGTTGTTGACCTGTGGAATTCCCTGCCACAGAGTTGTTGTAGCCAGTTCATTGGATATATTCAAAAGGGAGTTAGATGTGGTCCTTACAGCTGAAGGGATCAAGGGGTATGGAGAGAAAGCGGGAAAGGGGTACTGAGGTGAATGATCAGCCACGATCATATTGAATGGTCCCGCAGGCTCAAAGGGCCGAATGGCCTACTCCTGCACCTATTTTCTATGTTCGATGTTTCTATGAGAGGACCATCAGGGTGCTGAAGGGCTGCTTTAGGTACTTGGACTGGTATGGGGGTGTCCTCCAATACTTCTGAGAGGGTAGTTGTGTGCTGTGCACTCCACAATAATGATGGAAGGTTTGGACCTTGACACACCGAGGGAGCAGCCAATCAAAGCAGAAGATCCTGGACTGCCGGAGACAAGGGACCTGGTGAATCCATAGGAGATATCACTTCAAGACGGCAGCTTGTGGCGCAGGCTTTTACCTAATGAACCCTCAGAGGCTGTAGAGTCAGTCATGGGCTCTAACTTCAAAGATTTTTTTTTTTTTAAGTTTCATGTAATCAGTGAACTTTAAATGCAGATAGTTACAAAAAAAACTTCAAAAGTAAAAGTATATTTCGACATTTAAACAAATTCTAATGGAGCTCTAATAAAAGTTAACTAGACCCTGAGAAATATAGTTTAATTGTAATGCTAAACTATTTTTAGAAATTTTAACAACTATTTACAATGATGAACCTTTATTGGACATTAACCTTTAGTGAACATTGGTTTTTGCAGCTCTAACATCGCCTGCACGATGTTGGTGCTCAGCATTACAGCAGACCTGGAGGTCATACCTCACTGATCTATGGACATCTTCTCGCTGATCTCGTCCAAGAGATGGGGGCATTCTCTATTTCCTCAAAGTTACTGTGTTCCCTGAAGCTCACCTGGTCTTTCGTCACTCGCTTGCCCCAGTGGATTGCCGTCACTGGTACCCGGTTGAGGAGAGCTGGGTTACTGACGCTGCTTGGAGGTGATCTGAAGGTGTAGTGGGGGAGGGGGTTGGGGAAGAAGGAAGGTGTATGGTTCTGGCTTTCCATCACCCCCTCATCTCGCTGCTGAATGGGGACAAGTTGTAATGACAAAGTCTGGGCCTGCATTCACCAGCTCCTCCTGAAGCTGATTTCCCCCCCCCCCCCCACCTTGCAGCCCCCCATCCCCCTATCCCCCTCCTCCTCCATCTTCCCCCCCCCTCCACCTTTTCCCACTCCTCCCTCAGTGGCTTAATTGATCTGTGGGAAGAAATAAAACTGTTAGAATGGCTGCCTCACCTGTACCATGGAGTGTAGAAGGAATAAATGGCATTCTTTGGAGATCTTTTCCCTGTTTAACCCTAATTGCATTTCAAAAATAAATTCAGTGGCTCTGAAGTGTTTTGGCATGTCCTGAGGAAGGGAAAGGTGCTATATAAATCCAAGTTCATTCTTGCTGGGGCTTCAAATAGTTTTGAGACTTCTAGCCTGAAAATTAAATTTTTACCATTCTTAAAAAAGCAGAGTTGCACAAACTGTACAGTGTTACAAGAAGAATGATGTAACCTTGCCAAGGTTCCTGCCTAAGTTTTTAGGTTTTGAAAATAGAAACTGTTGCATTAAGTCACAAACCAGAAAGATAAAGATCCCCTAAGGATAAATCCCAAGCTGGAAGGACTCCCTTATTTTTAAATAAATCAGTAATTTAAAGCACCCTTGGAAGTTTTCTGCTTTTTGAAAAGTTCCTTTGCACATTGTAGAGCTTTCGTGTTTATATCTTATGTATGGTGGAGTCTAAATAGTACTCCCAAACTGACTAAAAAGGATAATGTCACGGAGGTCAAAGTAAAAGTGCGTGAATCGTGACCCCTGTTTAACCAGCAGGTGGAGCTAGTCCATTTTATTCAGGTAAAGCCAAAAAGTCGCATGAATTTGACTTTCTTTTAGGAAGGAGCAAATCTTATTGGTCATTGCAACATTTTATATCCATCTGCACAAATTTTTATTTTTTTGTTACAGGTATAGAGCCCCTGAAGTTCTTCTGCGATCAATAAATTATAGTTCTCCTATTGACATGTGGGCTGTTGGTTGTATTATGGCAGAACTCTACACATTAAGACCTCTCTTTCCTGGCTCCAGTGAAATAGATGAGATTTTCAAAATTTGCCAGGTTTTAGGAACACCTAAAAAGGTATGAAACATTCTCAAAGTGGTTGCACGTTTTTTAAATTTAAGTCGAGGTGAATGTTGATGCCCATAGCACACGCCATCATCATTGATGTAAAGAATAGGATAGAAGATAATTAGAGAGCTTGAATTTTTGAGTATATTATTGGGGAAGCGGGAAGGCTTGGCGAAGTATGGAGTTCCATAAGATTTTTTTAATGCCAAAACCATCTTGCCGTTTTTAAGTTTATGATTTTTACTTAAAATTGTGTTGGCTCTGAAATTGCTTCCGACCTGAAACATTTCTATGAAAGTACCTGGTGGTCCGGGAGGATCCTAAGATTCCGGTTGGGAGGCCTTCTCTTCCCGCGCTGCGAAGCGCGCTCCCGTCCTCCAGGTTCCCACACAGAAGGTGCAGTCGTGTGACTGCTCAACCAATCAGGTATCTGAGTTCTCATTGCTTTTAATGAGAAAAAAACCCAAAGATACTAAACACGTAATAAAAAGTAAAAAACACACCTCACATTAAAATTAATTGAAATTAAAGTTAATAAATATGAGAATTTTTTTCCGAGTTTTTAAGAAGCTTTTTTAATTATAGTTAAAAATAAATATAACTAGTGGGCAAGGTTTTTAAAAATGTGTGTTTTAAATTTAATGTCATTTTTGTATGTTTTTAAAATCTTACGACTGTAAAAGTAGGCTATACGCCTGCTTTTATCTGTCAAGCTTGACAGATCGGAAAAGCCGGTTTTCAGCGCATGCGCATTGTGCACTGAAAACTGGCTTTTCCGATGCCTTCCCGAGTCCGTAGAAACTTCGTAAGGACACAGGGAGGCCAGAATTCCACGGCCAATATCTTGTATTTTCTGTCCCATAAAGAAAAGGGAAAAAGACTGATCTCATGTCAATTGTAAACAACTTTTCATGGGTATTGTAAGTGTTGCACTGAGGTATTTATCAGCAACCATTCTCTACTGGGACTGAAGGGCTAACTAAATGGCACACTACTCAATCCTGAACTAAGCTTCCTTCCCCATATCCATTCCATTACCAAGACCACTTGCATTCCACCTGCATCACACCACTTGCACCCACTCCGCCCCTCTCACGACTGCCAAAACTCTAATCCGCTCCCTTATTACCGAGGTACACAATTTCTCCACTGCTCTGCTCGTCTGGATTATTCAGAATGCCGTAGCCTTACCTTCGTAACTCCAGTTGCACATTCCCAAATGTACCCTCCACTCCTCCAATGTTGGTTTGCTGCTTGTTCTTTTCACCCACTTCTTCACCATCAGTGAATATTCTTTAAGCCAATATGCCCCTGTCTTTTGAAATGCAATCCTTAAGCCTGTTCACCTTGCCACTTCTCATGCACCCACCCTTCCCCGCCAGCTTTCAAAAGCCTCCCTCACCAGGAACCATCATCTTAGACCATGCTTTGTCCCACTCACTCCAAATTTCTGTGCATTAAAAATGTATTTTGAATCCAGTTTCCTGAATTTGGAAGATGTATTTGGGGAATAAGCAAACTGTAACTTGGATTGTAGGCTGTGATTGTGTGAATCATCCTACTTTTACTTTTAAGAAACCTTTATAATTGATATCCCTTAGAATAACTGGTCAGAAGGCTATCAGCTTGCAGCAGCCATGAACTTCCGCTGGCCTCAATGTGTCCCCAATAACCTCAAGACTCTGATTCCCAATGCAAGTGGTGAAGCTATTCAACTCATGAGAGATATGCTCCAATGGGACCCAAAGAAGCGACCAACACCAGGCCAGGTGAGTTTTTACTGAATCTAGAAGGGGTCACAAATGACCTGTTTTTAATGTACACTGTACTGCTGTTAGTATAAAATGGATGGAACCTACAATTGACTTACAGTGGTAAAATCACATCATAGAATCTTACAGCATTGAAGGGGGCCTGTCAGCCCGTTGTGCCAGCTGCTTCAAAGATATATCTAATTTGTCCAGTTTATGGTAAAATCATAGGTGTAGATTTTCATCTGTTCTACCTGGGTTGTGAAGGTTGTATGTTGGTAAATTAATGGAAGAAAAATCAGGTAGCTTCTGTAATGAGGCATGTGATTCTCCCACCAGATTTTCCTCTAATTGGCAAATGAACTTCAATGTAGACAAATATGAAGTGTTACATTTTGGTCGGAAGAATGAGGCCAATACTACTTGAAAATAAGAATCGAATGGGGTAGAAGAGCCAAGGGATCTAGGGGTACAGATAACGCAAATCACAAGGTAGCAATGCAGGTTAATAAGGCCATAAAATGAAAATAGAAAACCAAGCTTTATTTCTAGAGGGATAAAATTGAAAAGCCGAGATGTTATGTTTAACTTGTATCGAACCTTAGTTAGACCACTACTATGCACAGTTCTGGTCTCCATATTATAAAAAGGATATAGAGACACTAGAGAAGGTGCAAAAAAGATTCACAAGGATGATACTAGAACTGGGAGCATATACTTATCACGAAAGGCTGAATAGGCTGGGGCTCTTTAAAGAAATGGCTGAGGGGTGACCTAATGCAGGTCTTTAAAATTATGAAGAGGTTTGATAGGGTACATAGAGACGATGTTCCCACGTGTGGGGGTGACTGAAACTAGGGGCCAAAAATATAAGATGGTCACCAATAAATCCAAAAAGGAATCCAAGAGAAACTTCTTTATCCAAAGAGTGGTAAGAATGTGGAACTTGCTACCACAAGGAGTAGTTGAGGCACACAGCATAGATGCATTTAAGGGAAAGCCAGATAAACACTTGAGGGTGAAAGGGATATAGAGGGTTATGCTGATAGGGTTAGATGAAGTAGGATGGAAGGAGGCTCATGTGGAGCAAAAACACCGGCATTGACCAGTTGGGCCGAATTGCATATTTCTATGCTTTCTGTCCAAGTAGAAAAAATGGAAAATCTATGTCTGAGAGTATTACAGCACAGAAACGAGCCATTTGGTCCAGCAGGCTTGTGACAATGGGCCAGAATTTGGGTAATAATAGCGAGCTGACAGCATTCACCGTTATTGTCCCGGTGCAACGGACCGTAACCTCAGAATGTAACGCATGTGTTTCTAAACACTGAAATCCTGACGTTGTGGTCAGTCATTCACTGCTCTAACACTGGCACTGCCACCCCAGGAAAAAAAAACATAATCTTTTCTGGTTTCCTATCTGAGAATTCTGCAATGTGATTGGTTGCTCAGACAGCTTGTTGACATCACAGCAGCATTGCCCAAGGGACTTCCACTACAGAGCACTGAAATCAATTGCGTACTGAAAAAGGCAAACTTCTTGCACAGATCGTGAGATCTCTCTGGGCAGCTTTCTTCGGGGCCAGCAGGAAATGCCTTTGCTTCGCCACTGACCGCAAATTACGGGCCATTATTTTTCTCTGAGCTATCTAGTTTAATCTCACTCTCCTGCTTGCTCCCCATAACATTTAATAATCCTTTTTTTTTCAAGTGAGTAAATCCATTTTAAGGAATTTATGAACTCTGCTCAGCAATGGTTTGTGGCAGAGAATTCCATGTTCTAACCACCTTTTGCATAAATGATTTTTTCCTACCTGGCCTACCTATGATTCTCTTTCTGGTCAACTTTAAATGTGTGCAGTCCCATTACCATTATGCTGACCAGTTGAAACAATCCATCACTGTTTACCTCATCATAACCCTTCATGTTCTTGAAGACCTCAAATGTGATTGCCCCTTAACCTTGTCAGTTCTAATGATAAAAGCCTCAGCTTTTCAAGTCTCTCTTACAACTAGGACCTTGCAACCCTGGTAACATCCCAATAAATCTAAGCCTCACTTTTCCATTGCTTTACAGCCTTCCTATAACACTGTGCACAATGTGCATGCATTACTTCAACTGCAGCCTAATTGAGGCCCTGTTTAAACTCAACATCACATCCTTGCTTTTGTATTGTATACCTATAGATACAAAACTAAAAATGTTGTTTGCCTTTTTGTATGGTTTCTTCTATTTGTGCTGCCACCTTTTAATTATTTCTGTATTTGCACACTGTCTCTATACTCCATTTAAGATGTATTTTCCTTGCCCTCCTCTTCCTTCCAAAATGTATTACCTCAAATTTTTATGATAAATTACATTTTGCTGATTTGTATTGTCCTGCATTTTTGTAGGAGAATAATATCCAAACATGCTGCCACTGTAGTGCCATTAAAAAAAGAAAGGACTTAAAAGAGCTGTAATCAATTTTTGTTGTCTTTTATTTTGATGGCAGTTAATAATTTGCTGTCTCCTTCTGATATTCTCTCACTGTGGAAAAGGTGGCAACTGCTGGCTGTTCAACTCGATTCTAAAATCAATATTTTCCCTGTCTCTTGGTGGTTCCTAAAATAAAATAATGAATATTTTATATACCTATGCTTGAAGATTAATTGATCAGCGTGGCCTGTTCTACTGATATAACAAATATTTATGCCACTAATCTAATTGCTGTCTGTGCCCTAATTTTAAAAAAAATCTATATTTTCAGTGTTGCTGGCTTAACTTTTGTCCACCAGTATGTGGAATATATTTATTTTTTGCCTCCTGTGCATTTTTGAATGTGATTATTGCTGATGCTGCTCAATGTGTAGATGGTGTTCTGAAATGATCAGTACTATTATCTTGCGATGGGGAGTGAGTGAGTAAATGATAATGGCCCAGAATTTGCAGTCGGAGGCTTCCTTTGGACAGATGGAGAGAGAGGGAGGTTCAGGCATGCTGCAAAGAGGTTCACTGTTCCTGGGTGTGAAGTGCTCCAGTCTCAACTTCGACCCAGTTGGAACTGCATATCAGAAAAATAAATTATTTGACTGTGATGGTCCTTCTACTTGAACAGCCTACGCATAGATGCCCAGGACCAGATGTCTCCGAACCTCCCCTGGGCAGATGCCTCTGACCGCAAATATTTCTACGAAAGTACCTGGCAGTCCGGGAGGTTCGGAGACTTCTGGTCCTGGACCTCCATGCGTAGGCCAGTGTAGAGGCCCACGTATCCCAGGAGCGCAAGGGCTTCGTACGCAACACTGGGATCACATGGGTCGGTCCAACTTATCAAAATGGGGTCTCCCCATTCATATTGATGGTAATTCTGTTCCTACAGAGCTGCCATAAGTATAAATGGAAATACCCCCAAAAATACACACATTAAATAATTAAGGCACATTACATATTTAAAATTAATTAAAATGCTATTCAATAAAATATTTTATACAAAATTTTATATTTTTGAATATTTTTTTAATGTTTTAACAGGGCTAAAAATAAACTTACCTTAATGGACAGGGTTTTTAATATATAAATGAGTGATAAAATTTTTTTTAAACTCTCATGCTGGTAAAAGCAGGCCTTGCGCCATTAAACTCTCCGCTACTTATTCGGTTCCTTTTTGGTGCGCACGTCCTTGTGTAGGAGGTTCTCATCCACTGATTTATTTCATCGCCTTATTTTGCAATATTTAAATGATAGTTTAACATTATACTGCTTCCCATGTGCAATGCTGCAGGAGCTCGACTAATCTGACTTCGGATCGATTTTCAGTCCTGAAAGAGAGATGTACTGGTTATGGTTCCACAGATAGGGACATCCCTTCACTGTGCCCATTCTTTACAAGCTCTGAAACTGGGCGTCACTATGATATGCAGTTCCAACTGGGAGCACCTCACGCCCAGGAACAGTGAACCTCTCTCCCTCTTTGCTCAGATCAGCCAAATCAGTGTAGACCAGTGATTTAATATGCTACCTTTCTGGTTCATATGATATGATGCGTCAGTTACCCATTGAGTCATCTAGAGGAGGTGAGAAAGCACCTCGGGCATAATTTGTGCTTCAGAATGAGCTTTTGTTATCCATTGTATTTGTAGGCACTACGCTATCCATATTTTCATGTTGGTCAAGCTCTGGGAACTCCTCAGCAACTGCAAGAACAAGGAAAGCAGCAATACAAACATCCACTTCATCAGTTTAAACCTGTACCTCCACTTCAACCCCCACTTCAACCCCCACCTCAACCCCCACCTCTGCATCATCCTCATCCACCTTCAAGACCATTTCAACAAATTACGCCCTCTCAACACCAAATGTGTGCGCAACAAACAGATCCACCACCTGGTTCACTTGAAAGAGAAAACCGAAGTGAAGAGAAATTCCAGCAAAATATTCTACCGTCAATAAATATCAAAATGTGTCAAGTAAGAGTTTTTGTATTTAATACAAGAATAACGTTATTGTGTAGTAGTGCAAGTATTGCTTATTACCTTTATCCATTTGTTGCAAGAGACAAAACTGATTTAATCACCCATTATTTTAGAATATTTTATCCAGTCCTTACAATGTGACCTTATCACATTTGCACTGTATTTATATACCATATGAGACACTCCTGATCCAAATGTGTATACATTTTAGGGTAATTCTGTGAACATGCACTCCTTGTGAGTGCTGCTCCTAAGTGGGAGCATGGGATTATTATATTACCCCTTATAACTTCAGATTTGTTTTGCTGGTTAGGAATCTTGCAGATTTTGTGTCATCACCTTTAAATAGTTTACCGCATGATTTAGTGTTGGTATTTAAACTTTAGAATCTAAAAATGCTTGATTAGTCTTAGAAACTTGATGTCAAATTAAATTGATAACATTTGATCACAATTTCAATTTTTAGTTAATCAATCTTTTTAAAGGAATAAAATGAGAATGTTTGGTTATTTCTTTGTCACACTTTTTAAAGTGGGGAAGTATTCCTTCAGAAAACCTGTTAACTTCAATGAGCATGGAGAGCCAGGTCCTCCTCGCTGTTGGGCTGCTCTGGTGATATGGTATTCTCTCCTTTTAAACATTGAAAAAAATTGTAATCAACAAAAAAAAAATAGGTTTTAAATCACTATATTAAGTGTTTTTATACAGTTATCTGCAGGTTGCTGATCTTGTCAAACAGAGTAACTGGCCGTATTTTTTTTTAATAGCACATTAAACCAGACCAGAGTTAAATAGTTTTTTTAAAAATTTGTTCATGGGATGTGGGCGTCGCTGGCAAGTCAGCATTTATTGCCCATCCCTAATTGCCCTCGAAGATGGTGGTGAGCTACCTTCTTGAACTGCTTCAGTCCATGTGGTGAAGGTATTCCTACAGTGCTGTTTGGTAGGGAATTCCAGGATTTTGACCCAGCGACGATGAAGGAATGGCAATATACTTCCAAGTCAGGATGGTGTGTGATTTGGAGGGGAACTTGGAGGTAGTTGTGTTCCCAAGCACCTGCTGCCCTTGTCCTTCTAGCTGATAGAGGTCGCGGGTTTGGGAGGTGCTGCTGAAGAAGCCTTGGCAAGTTGCTGCATTGCATCTTGTGGATGGTACACACTGCAGCCACAGTCTGCCGGTAATGGAGGGAGTGAATATGGAAGGAGCTGGATGGAGTCCAGTCAAGCGGGCTGCTTTGTCCTGGATGGTGTCGAGCTTCTTGAGTGTTTGTTGGAGCAGCAGCCATCCAGGAAGTGGAGAGTATTACATCACACTCGTGACTTGTGCCTTGTAAATGGTGGAAAGGCTTTAGAGAATCAAGAAGTGAGACTCTCGCCACAGAATACCCAGCCCTTGACCTGCTTTTGTTGCCACATTATTTATGTGGCTGGTCCAGTTAGGTTTCTGGGCAATGGAAGACCCCCCCAGGGTGTTGATGGTGGGGGATTCGCTGATGATAATGCCATGGGGCGGTGGTTAGACTCTCGCTTGTTGGAGATGGTCATTGCCTGGCACTTGTGTGGCACAAATGTTACTTGTCACTGATCAGCCCAAGCCTGAATGTCATCCAGGTCTTGCTGCATGCGGGCATGGACTGCTCCATTATCTGAGGAGTTGCGAATGGCACTGAACACTGTGCAGTCATCAGAGAGCATCCCTACTTCTAACCTTATGATGGAGGGAAGGTCATTGATGAAGCAGCTGAAGATGGTTAGGCCTAGGACACTGCCCTGAGGAACTCCTGCAGCATTGTCCTGGGGCTGTGATGATTGACCTCCAACCACCACAACCATCTTCCTTTGTGCTAAGTATGATTCCAGCCAGTGGAGAGTTTTGCCCTTGATTCCTATTGACTTCAGTTTTACTCGGACTCCTTGATGCCACAGTCCATCAAATGTTGCCTTGATGTCCAGGGCAGTCACTCTCTCCTCACCTCTGGAATTCAGCTCTTGTCCATGTTTGCACTACGACTGTAATGAGGTCTGGAGCTGAGTGGTCCTGGTGATACCCAAACTGGGCATCGGTGAGCAGGTTATTGGTGAGTAAGTACCACTTGATAGCACTGTCAATGACACCTTCCATCACTTAGCTGCTGATTGAGAGTAGACTGATGGAGTGGTAATTGGCCAGATTGGATTTGTCCTTTGTGGACAGGACATATCTGGGCAGTTTTCCATATTGTTGGATAGATCCCAGTACTGCAACAGCTTGGCAAGAGGCACAGCTAGTTCTGGAGCACAAGACATCAGCACGACAGCTAGAATGTTGTCGAGACCCATAGTCTTTGCTGTATCCAGTGCACTCGGCCGTTTCTTGATCACGTGGAGTGAATCGAATTGGCTGATGACTGGCTTCTGTGATGGTGGGGACCTCAGGAGGAGGAGGCCGATGTGGATCATCCATTCGGCACTTCTAGCTGAAAATGGTTGCAAACGCTTCAGTCTTGTCTATTTCACTCACGTGATGGCAGAACCCATCATTGAGGATGGGGATATTCATGGAGCCACCTCCTCCTCGTTAGTTGTTTAATGATCCGCCACCATTCATGACTAGATGTGACAGGACTGCAGAGCTTTGATCTGATCAGTTGATTGTGGGATCGCTTAGCCCTGTCTATGACATGCTGCTTCTGCTTTTTAGCATGCATGTAGTCCTGTGTTGCAGCTTCCCCAGGTTGGCACCTCATTTTTAGGTACGCCTGGTGCTGCTCCTGGCCTGTTCTTCTTCACTCATCATTGAACTAAGGTTAGTCCCCTGGCTTGATAGTAATGGTAGCATGAGGGATGTGCTGGGCCATGAGGTTACAGATTGTGCTGGATTACAAATCTGCTGTTGATGGCCCACTGCATCTCAGTTTTGAGCTGCTAAATCCATTCTGAATCTATCCCATTTAGCAGCATGGTAGTGCCACACAACACGATGAAGGGTGACCGGAGTGTGAAGGCGGGACTTTTTCTCTACAAGGACTGTGCAGTGGTCACTACTACCAATGCTGTTATGGACAGATACATCTGCAACAGGTAGATTGATGAGGACGAGGTCAAGTAGGTTTTTCCTTCATGTTGGTTCTCACCACCTGCTGCAGCCCCAGTCAGTAGTGGTGCTACCGAGCCACTCTTGGTGATTGACATTGAGGTCCCCCACCCACAGTACAGTCTGTGCCCTTGCTACTCTCCGTGCTGCTTCCAAGTAGTGTTCAATATGTTCAATCGCATCAGCTGAGGGAAGGTGGTAATCAGCAGGAGGTTTCCTTGCTTGCTCTGAAGCCATGAGATTTCATGGGGTCCGGATTCAATGTTGAGGACTCCCAGGACCATTTGCTCCCACCTCTATACTCCTGTGTCACCACCCCTGATGGGTCTATCCTGCTGGTGGGACAGGATATACCCAGGGATGGTGATGGAGGAGTCTAGGACATTGGCTGAAAGGTATGATTCTGAGAGTATGACTGTCAGGCTGTTGCTTGACTAGTCTGTAGGACAGCTCTCCCAATTTTGGCACAAGTTCCCAGATGTTGGTGAGGAGAACTGTGCAGGGTTGACTGGGTTGGGTATGCCATTGTCATGTCCGGTGCCGAGGTCGATGCCGGCTGGTCTCTCCGGTTTTATTGCTGTTTTTCGTAGCAGTATTGTTACAATTAAGTGGCTTGCCTTGCCAATTCAGAGGGCATTTAAGAGTCAACCACGTTGCTGTGGGTCTGGAGTCACGTATAGACAAGACCAGGTAAGTACGGCAGATTTCCTTCCCTGAAGGACATTAGTGAACCAGATGGGTTTTTACTTTGGCATGGTCAGCCACACCATCGTACTCCTGTGGCTCTTCTCCCATTTATTCAGCTCCGAGGGGTTGCTCTCATTTAGTTCCACTCTTACCAATCCAATCAGAGCCAGAGCATTTCCAGAAATGGCTTCTCTTCCTGTCCACATACCATTACCTACACAATCCTCCAAGAATCTATCTTTGGCCCTTTCCTCCTCATCGATCTGCTGCCCCTTGGTGACCTCATCGGCCATTGGGTCAGCTTCTAAGTGCATGATGCTGACAACACCCAGCTCCGATTGTTTGCCACCCCTCTCGATCCCTCTGTTGCCACTGTGCTGTCAGACTACTTGTCCGGCCCCCAGTCTTGGATGAGCCGCTATTTCCTTCAGTTGAACTTTGGGAAGCCATCGTCTTCAACCTGCACCACAATTGTCGTACATTTGCCACTGATTCCATTCCCCTCTATGGTTAGTGTCTCAGGTTGAACCAGACTGTTCACATGCTTGGAGTCCTTTGCGACTTTGATCTGAACTTCCGACCCCATATCTTCTCCATCACAAAGACTTTTATATCCATAACATTGCCTGCCTCCGCTTCTTCCTTCGTCCATTTTCTGCTGAAGTGCTCATCCATTCCTTTGTTATCTCTAGACTCAATTATTCAATGATGTCCTGGCCGACATCCATTCTTCCACGTTTTGTAAACTCTTGTGCTTGCAAACTTACATTGGCTTCTGATATCTGAGACTCCAGTTTAAAATTCTCATACTCGTGTACATCCCTTCATGTCTTCGCCCCTCCGTCTTTCTGTAACCTCCTCCAGTCCTACAACTCTCCAGCCCACCTCTAGAGCTCTGTATTCCTCCAACTCTGCCGTCTTGTGCTTCTCACACTCCCTTCACCCCACCATGGCAGCCGTGCATTCAGCCTTATAGGTCCCATGCCCTGGAATTCCCTCCCTAAGCTGCCGCCTCTTAAAATTCACCTCTGTCCAGGCTTTTGGTCATCTCCGCCAATATCTCCTCTTTTTGTTTTGACGCCCATTTTTATTTTATCTGTTTCTGCCTCTGAAGTGCCTTGGGATGTTTCTCTGTGTTAAGAGCTCTATATAATTACAAGTTGTTAAGAATTCCAGTGAAAAACTTCCAATATTACACTTTTAATTCCAGCATCTGTTTTAACACCTGATTATTTAATTCCTGTTGGTGCTCAACTTGTTAATGTTGCACTTTTTGTTTGTGATCTCAGAAAGCGATCAGGACAGAAGACAATATATGCAGCAGCACAAAACCAAAAGGCAGTGCTCGACGATGGAGTCACGCTGTTATTAAAGATTTCAACAACTGGAATGATTCAGGGGATTTAGGATTTAGTTCTTCAACTAAAAATGCAAATTTAAATGATAAAAAAAGGCAAAGTCAAGAATCGCAGTTTAAGTAAGCAGATCATTACTCTGGTTAAATGTGCCATTTTGTGCATTTTCTCTTTGAACTTGTAAACCATATGTTGTACCCCTATGTTACAGAATGGGAAGCCTTTTGGACTTCACTCCTTCAAATAATAAATCAAACAGCAAAAATATGTCTATAGCCAATATAATGTCTCAACCAGATACAACTGCATCTAGAGCTTCTACAGCCAAGTATCACTACCTGAAACAATCCCGGTATTTGCCAGGTTCGTAACAAAAAAAATCTCAAGTTTATTTAAAATAATGAAGCAAGAACAATTAGCTAGAGGGAATAAAAAGGAATGTAAGTTTTGAACTTGCAGCAAAATCAGACAGATTTAACTTGTACTTGAAGTTGGAACCAGTTGAGATTACAGATTTCACTAGAATGTGCTAAAAATTGGAGTCTGATTTTAAGTATAATCCATTGTATTCAGAAGATTGAAAAGTGATCTTATCAAAACGTATAAGATTATGAGGGGGCTTGACAAGGTGAATGCAGAGAAAATGTTTCCACTGATGGGGGAGACTAGAACTAGGGGGCATAATCTTAGAATAAAGAGGCCGCCCATTTAAAGCTGAGACAAGGCGAAAATTATTTTCTCAGAGGGAATTCGCTGCCTCAGAGAGCTGTGGAAGCTGGGACATTGAATACATTTAAGACAGAGATGGACCGATAAGAGAATAAGGGGTTATGGGGAGCGGGCAGGGAAGTGGACCTGAGTCCATGATCGGATCAGCCATGATCGTATAAAATGGCAGAGCAGTCTCGTGGGGCCATATGGCCTACAGCGTAAAAGACTAGAAAATCTACCATAAAGTGTAGCGGGAAGTTATTCCAGGTTAACTAACAGGTAATCTTTGAAAGTAGGGTACTGCAATTGTAACAGTCAAAGTCTTTTTAATTTTGCAGGAATAAATGCCAAGAACACCCCACTTGCCAACACAGGTAAAGATTTCAGTGCACATAGTCCCTGGGCCAATTCTAACCTTTCCAGTAAACCTTTAGGAGTAGTTGGAGGAGCTCTTCCCATCAGTTGTACAAATGCAGGTACTATAGTTCTGTTGTGTTTCATTATGGATAACACTTTTCAGTAAAAAGAATTCGTGTTCAATGCGACTTTCTTGTATATTCATAAAATGATTGTGTATAGTTATACTATAGTTGATGAGTGAGCTTTATAAATTGGCATGCGTATTGTAGACGCTGATGAGCCCTGATAGTGTTGGATTCTGCTGTTGCACTTGCATGGGTGCATGAGCATTGGGAGCAATGTTCGCTCTAATTTTTTTGTGTGCGCTGTCCCTTTAAATTTGCTGTGCGGTATCTCTTCCAGCGGCAGTAGCTGGTGAGTGGCCTGCGTGGGACCTCACGATTGGTGTGCGGCTGCACATCTTAGTGGGAACATTGGGTGCATTTTGTTTTTGTAGGTATTTTTAATTAGGATTTACTTCTCATGAGACCACTTAATCTTTCCAGTAGCTGAAATTAAAGTAAGCACCTTTCTCATTGTCTTCTACCAAGTAACACCACTTTCCAAGGATGCAGACTTGAAAGCATAAGCTGCTTTACATGGTTGCCAATCATCACAATTAGCTGCGGTGCTAATAAATCATTAAGCGATGCCCAAGTAATTATCATTGTGAATAAACCAAACCACCTTTCCAACCCTTTCATGGGCAATGGCCCCATCCTAAGATAAGAATGATGATACTATATTCTACATTGTCCTTCTATAGTACAGTGATCCAGCAACCTACCAATGTCTTAACAATATCACTTTTGAGCTGACCACTGGAAACTTGATGAGGGATCGATCCTCCCTTTCCATGGAGCAGTTACTTGCCTCCATTCAGCATCTGTCCGATGGCACTGATAAGATCAGAAACTTTGAGGGGAATCACAGGAACCAACATCCTGGAGGATAGTGTTCAGTTTTCTCTTCAGGGAGGATATCTATTGCCATAGGTACAGGAAAACTTGTGTCCTTTTATATTGTTTTTTGTATTTTGGATCAAAACAGCATCAATTCTGATGCATTAGGTTTTTTAAAAACCAAATAATGGATTTCTCATGTTATTACACATTGGTTGTTGAGACCAATTTGAATTTTCAGGTCATGGTTAGAGAGTTGGGGATAATTGAAGTAATGTGGGAGAGTAGGTAGGAGGAAGAAAATAGGAGGGTTAGCGGGTTAAGCCAGTGTTATCCAATACATTAGCCGCTAGCCACGTGGTGAATTGTATTTTTGATGCGTAAATAAAAACAATTAATAGATATCATTGGATATGTGATCTCAATACTCATATTTGCATGATATGTGCAAATGTATTTGAATTTTTTTGTGTCTTTGTTGATAAAATGGTAAGACGAAAAGAAGAGTGGCAGGTGCTTTTTATTGTTGCGCGTGCTTTACTTCCTTGGTTACTGCATATTGGTTATCTGCTAAAATGGTGTGCAACACGGGTGGAAACGATGCACTTCAGTGCCATGGAAACACCAGCTACATTGTGTGGATATTGGAGCTGTCACCATGGTTAGCTCAACTGATCAAATAGCTGCTCCGTTAGTAGATCAGAGCAAGCCGAGCTGATAATGAGCAGCTCCAGCTGACAACGTGCTTCTCCAGCAGGACACATCATGGCAAAGGGCAAGCAGCATCTAACCACGTTCTGGATGGTGAGCTGGGCTGGATCTGCCACAACTTCTGAAACGAAAAAATAAAGAATTGAATAGATGTGACAAATCTAGCCATTTGTAAATGAAAATGGGGAGCAGTAACAGTTTCTGTGAATAGCTCTTTTGGAGAGCTGACTGAGGCTCCATTGGAGCCTCCAGTCAAAAAGGGTTGAGATTAGTGTGAAATTTTCATCCAATTTTCACCTAAGTGGGAAATTTAGTTTACCATTGTAGCAAGTGACCAGAAGCTGTTTTGCCTATTGTGCACTAAGAGGTTTGCTGAGAAGAAGGTGGTTAATTTGAAGAAACATTTTGAATATGTGCATTCTGAATTTGACCATTTCCAATCGTTTTTCAGAAATTAGTGCATGAAATTTCTCTGAGCTGACCTCAGTAATCAGCAGAAAACAGTTCTGAAACAATTTCTCTCGTCTTCTGAACTTTTAACTTTGGCTCCTTACAAAACTACTTGGATTCTCGCATGAGAAAATAAACCATTTTCTGATGGAGAGTTGATGAAAGAGATTATGGTGATATGGACACTTTATTGGAAAACTATGAACTGAAAATCAAATGCTATGTTTTCGAGAAAATTTTGAGATTTGCAGTTCAGTCATCAGTTTGTCCTAGTTTACTGGATCTGTCTGGTAGCATCAAATCTCAACTTAAAAACTGAGCTGAAAGATTCTCTTGCATTTTAACTTGCATTGGATGAATCCTGCAACATTCCCGCCACTATCTATTGGCATGATTTGTTCAGCAAAACTTTGAACTGACATTTTGGCCGAAGCAAAACTTGATACCAAAAAAGTTTAAGCTGAACCTGGACAATCTGGTCTCGGACACCACTAATGGTGCATCTGCCAGGATTGGTCAAAATGCTGGCTTCATTGCACTACTCAATAAAATGTCCAAATGAGATTGGAAACACAGCAGTTACTGGTCTCCTTTCACTGTATAATTCACCAAGTTAGCTGTTGCTCTCAGATGGTAGCAGGTGATTCATTGAAAGATGCAATGGAAACTGCTTTAAATATTGTCAATTTTATCAAATGCAAAAGAATGTCCAATCCAATGCACAAAGGATGATGGTTGTTGGGAGACCAATCATCTCCACCCAAGGACATTGCTGCAGGAGTTCCTCAGGGCAACATCCTAGGCCTAACAGCTGCTTCATCAATTACCTTCTCTCATCATAAAGCGAGAATTGAGGCTGTTCACTGCTGATTGCAGTGTTCAGCTTCACTTGCAATCCTCAGACAATGCCCGCATGCAGCAAGACCTGGACCGCATCCAGGCTTGGGCTAATAAGTAGCAAGTAACATTCCCACGACACGTGCCAGGCAATTACCATCTCCAATAAGAGAGTGCATAACCATATTCAATGGCATTACCATCACAGAGTGCCACCATCAACATCCTCGGAGGTCACCATTGACCAGAAATTAAACTGGCCCAGCCACATAAATATCGTGGCTGCTAGAGCAGGTCAGAGGCTGAGTACTCTGTAGCGATTGGCTCACCTCCTGACTCCCCAAAGCCCCTCTACTACCTACAAGGCACAAGTCAAGAGTCTGCTGAAATTCTCTCCACTTGAATGGGTGCAGCTGCAACACTCAAGATACTCAGTACATTCTACAACAAAGCAACCCACTTCATCGGCACCCAATCCACTGGTTTAAACATTCACTCCCTTCACTATCAGTGCGCCATGGCTGCAATGTGTACTATCTATAGATGCACTGCAGCAACTCACCAAGGCTTCTTCAGCAGCACCTCCCAAACCCAAGAGCTAGAAGGACAATGGGACCACCATTGTCGCGAAGTCAAAATCCTGGAACTTCCTTACTTAACTTACTGGAATTCTTTGAGGATATAACGAGCATGGTGGATAGAGGTGTACCGATGGATGTGGTGTATTTAGATTTCCAAAAGGCATTCGATAAGGTGCCACACAAAAGGTTACTGCAGAAGATAAAGGTACGCGGAGTCAGAGGAAATGTATTAGCATGGATAGAGAATTGGCTGGCGAACAGAAAGCAGAGAGTCGGGATAAATGGGTCCTTTTCCGGTTGGAAATTAGTGGTTAGTGGTGTGCCACAGGGATCAGTGCTGGGACGACAACTGTTTACAATATACATAGATGACCTAGAGAAGGGGACAGAGTGTAGTGTAACAAAATTTGCAGATGACACTAAGATTAGTGGGAAAGCGGGTTGTGTAGAGGACTCAGAGAGGCTACAAGGAGATTTGGATAGGTTAAGCGAATGGGCTAAGGTTTGGCAGATGGAATACAATGTCGGAAAGTGTGAGGTCATCCACCTTGGGGAAAAAAACCAGTAAAAGGGAATATTATTTGAATGGGGAGAAATTACAACATGCTGTGGTGCAGAGGGACCTGGGGGTCCTTGTGCATGAATCCCAAAAGGTTAGTTTGCAGGTGCAGCAGGTAATCAGGAAGGCAAATGGAATGTTGGCCTTCATTGCGAGAGGGATGGAGTACAAAAGCAGGGAGGTGTTGCTGCAACTGTATAAGGTATTGGTAAGGCCGCACCTGGAGTACTGCGTGCAGTTTTGGTCACCTTACTTAAGGAAGGATATACTAGCTTTGGAAGGGGTACAGAGACGATTCACTAGGCTGATTTGAGAAATGAGGGGGTTACCTTATGATGATAGATTGAGTAGACTGGGTCTTTACTCCTTGGAGTTCAGAAGGATGAGGGGTGATCTTATAGAAACATTTAAAATCATGAAAGGGATAGACAAGATAGAGGCAGAGAGGTTGTTTCCATTGGTGGGGGAGACTAGAACTAGGGGGCACAGCCTCAAAATACGGAGGAGCCAATTTAAAACCGAGTTGAAAAAGAATTTCTTCTCCCAGAGGGATGTGAATCTGTGGAATTCTCTGCCCAAGGAAGCAGTTGAGGCTAGCTCATTGAATGTTTTCAGTCAAAGATAGATAGATTTTTAAGCAATCAGGGAATTAAGGGTTACGGGGAGAGGGCGGGTAAGTGGAGCTGAGTCCACAACCAGATCAGCCATGATCTTGTTGAATGGCGGAGCAGGCTCGAGGGGCTAGATGGCCTACTCCTGTTCCTAATTCTTATGTTCTTATGTTCTTAACAGCATTGTGGGTGCGCTTTCACCACACTTTGCTGCGGTTCATGATTGCCCACCAGCACCATCTCTAAGGCAACTAGGGATGGGCAGTAAATACCAGCATCCTGAGAATTGGGTGTTTTCTTAATTAAATGTGAAAAATTATCAGTTTGTTGAACTGCTAAAAGAGACTGATGCTCCTTATTCAGAAATCATGTACTTCATAAATGTGTGCTGGCTAAGGCGGAACAAAGTGTTGGAAAGGTTTGTCAGATTGTTCAGGTTGTTTTGGTGTGAAAGCCAAGCTGGATAACTCACATTGAAAATTAAGCTTGGAAGTGTGATTGTTCTTTCTCACCAACTCATCCTGAATGAATTGAACTGAAAATACAAGGCAAAAGGACGATGGTTTGTGACCTTGTGTGCTATGTGTTGGAATTTCAGCAAACAGAAGAGTAACACTTTGCGCAGTTCCTAAATTTGCAGCGATGTGCAACTGAGTGAGTTTTAGAAAGATCGCTGTGCTGCTTGGCTTTGAAATTTGAAGTTTGAGAAGCAATTTGCTGATTTCAACAGTTTGGCCTTTTAGTTCATGAAAGATCCATTCTGCTTTGACATCGGGAACTCTCAACCTCGTGGAACTGTTCTCTCGAGACAGACTGGAGATGGACCTACTGATGCTGCAAGCTGCATACATGGCTGAGACCATTGCTATGCTGAAAATGTGGCAAAATGCCCTGAAAAAGTGAAGAATTGCTGCTGCCATGTTCAGCTTAACTTGGTTGTGCAAGTCAACATTTTCAACAATCACTTTGATGAAGTTAAAGTACTGTTTGCAACTGTTGGACAAAAACCTAGAAGCTGAAGTAAGATGTACTGTGTCTCAACACATACCAGAATTCCAAACTTTTTGAAAGAGAAAGACGATTAAACCTTTCACTCAATGGTGTTGGATGTTTATTAGATAAGTATACGCATGTGAAGTATATTTACCTGCATTGTTAGTGTGCCCTAAGGTATTTTCTGCTAAAATGAGTGCACCACAGCCACACCTGTGCCTATTTTGTATTGGATAACACTGGGGGAAGGGAGTAATGAAGGGGAAGGGAATAAGGTGATAGTGCCAAGGAATGGAATTTCAGATCATATACTCAACAAACATTTAATGAAAAATTTTGTAGTTTTTCTTTTTCATCCAAGTTTGGAAGATGAGCAGAAGAGTTCTCCCCAGTGTCATGGCCAATATTTATCCCTCAACCAACATCTCTCTATATTTTAAAAAACACAAGTTATCTGGTTATTGGGTTAATAATGATACTAACTTATTGTTGTTTATGGAACCTTGCTGTCCACAAACTGGCTGCCACATTTCTTACATTACAACGGTGACTACACTTTTTAAAAAGTATTTAATTGGCTGTAAAGTATTTTGGGACATTGTGAAAGACACTATAAAAATGCAAGTTCTTTGTTGGGATAGGGGGATTGAGGCACTGAACATCTGACCATCATGGAAGGGGAACGACAGCTGGTGGGGAGGGGGAGTTGTATCGGGTGGGAATACAGTCTGGTGAAGATGTTTACTGTTAAAGGAGAAATGAAGCCGGGTAGGGTAGTCTTTTGAGGAGTATTGACAGCCAGTAGGTGCATTGGTACAGGAAATGCAGCCAGCTGGGTGGGGGAGGGGGGAGTGAAGGGTATAAGTGGGGGCAAATCTTTGGCATCAGGGTAAGTGGAGGTGAAATTTTGCTCAGTGGGGTAGGGCTTGATGGCACTAAAATTGCTTAGTGGGTTACATAGAAACATAGAAAATAGGTGCAGGAGTAGGCCATTCGGCCCTTCTAGCCTGCACCGCCATTCAATGAGTTCATGGCTGAACATTCAACTTCAGTACCCCATTCCTGCTTTCTCGCCATACCCCTTGATCCCCCTAGCAGTAAGGACCTCATCTAACTCCTTTTTGAATATATTTAGTGAATTGGCCTCAACAACTTTCTGTGGTAGAGAATTCCACAGGTTCACCACTCTCTGGGTGAAGAAGTTCCTCCGCATCTCGGTCCTAAATGGCTTACCCCTTATCCTTAGACTGTGACCCCTGGTTCTGGACTTCCCCAACATTGGGAACATTCTTCCTGCATCTAACCTGTCTAACCCCGTCAGAATTTTATATGTTTCTATGAGGTCCCCTCTCATTCTTCTGAACTCCAGTGAATACAAGCCCAGTTGATCCAGTCTTTCTTGATAGGTCAGTCCCGCCATCCCGGGAATCAGTCTGGTGAACCTTCGCTGCACTCCCTCAATAGCAAGAATGTCCTTCCTCAGGTTAGGAGACCAAAACTGTACACAATACTCCAGGTGTGGCCTCACCAATGCCCTGTACAACTGTAGCAACACCTCCCTGCCCCTGTACTCAAATCCCCTTGCTATGAAGGCCAACATGCCATTTGCTTTCTTAACCGCCTGCTGCACCTGCATGCCAACCTTCAATGACTGATGTACCATGACACCCAGGTCTCTTTGCACCTCCCCTTTTCCTAATCTGTCACCATTCAGATAATAGTCTGTCTCTCTGTTTTTACCACCAAAGTGGATAACCTCACATTTATCCACATTATACTTCATCTGCCATGCGTTTGCCCACTCACCTAACCTATCCAAGGTTGGAGAGATTGGAGGACCTAATACTTTCTCAATAGAAGAATGGGAATGAGGACCGAAAACTTGGTCAATGGGTTGGGAAGGGGTGGTTAAATCATGCTGAATGAAAGGGTAGCTTGTAATTGCAATTCCTGTGTGTTCATTTGGCGGCTGTAGGTTTGACCCCCGTTGTAATCAATTGGTCGTGTAACATATTTACATCATCTCTGTTGATGCAATACCATTAGAATCATGAAACCTCTCGTGGTTTTTAATATAGCACAGCTACTGCTTCTCAAAACACTCATCTTGACTTTGAGCTCTGTTTTCAACCTATTTTCTATTTTCTCTTCACAATGTTACGTGTGGCTGGAGTCTTGTAGATGCTGGACCATGGTCTTGTAATATGATTCAGTCCACATGAACAGGCTGAGAATTACTGCTTCCAAAATTTTTGCTTGTAATTGGACATGCATATTATACTGATACAAGGTGTATATAAGAAATAGAAGCAGGAATAGGCCATTTGGCCCCTCGAGCCTGCTCTGCCATTCAATAAGATCATGGCAACACAACCTCCGGAACCCCCTGTCACGGCTGCAGAGAACAGTGTCTGTCCCCTTGATTATACTGTTGCCTACCACTGCCACGTTCCTCTTACTCACCACCCCACCCCCACCCCCACCCCTTGAATGGCCTCCTGTATCTCGGTGCCGTGGCCAGTTTGCCCATCCGACCTGCAGTCCTTGTTCTCATCGATGCAGACAGCAAGTACCTCATACCTGTTGGACAAGGTCAAGGGCAAAGGCTCCTCCATCACTATATCTTGGGTCCCCATACCTTCCTGACTCGCAGTCACACCCTCCTGTCCCTGACAATTGACGAACTCGAAAGTACTGCCTAACTTAAGGGGTGTGAATGCCTCCTGGAACAAGTGTCCAGGTAACACCCCCCTTCCATGATGCATCGCAATGTCTGCAGCTCGGACTCCAGCTCGACAACTCTGAGCTGAAATTCCTCGAGCAGCAGGCACTTACCGCAGATGTGATTGCTCGGGATCTGATTGGTCTCCACCAACTCCCACCTGCCCTGCCATCTCTCTCAATCTTATTTTATTTATATAATTAGTTACAGTATTTATTCAAACAATTATTTTTACTTTTAATTTGTTGTCCTGTGATTTTTATTCTCTCTCTCCTCTGCTTTTTATTTCCTCTGCCCCCCTGACCAGGTCCCCTCACTCCCCCCCCCTCACTTCCCCCCCCCCTCCCTCGCTCGCTTCCCCCCCCCCCATATTCATATTCATATTCATATTCATCATGCTCTCTCTCTCGCTCTCACTCTCATATTCATGCTCTCGGTGAGGTCGCAAGTCCGCTGGTACAATAATGACAAACGCCTCCTATTCTGGTTGCTATATACCTTCACCCTTTATGGTGCGTAAATATATGACATGGTCTGGCTCTATTTAGATTGGGAAATAGAGGACTGCATTGGATAGGAACATTACCTTCTAACCTCCTCCCCCATGTAAAATATGCATTAATCAGCATTATGAGTAGACTGCGTACATTTGCCACATCTTGTAACCTCTGTCAAGGGGCTGAGGTATTTTTCAAAAGTGTATAATAAATTGGATCCATCAGATCTTGGGATTTGTTATGGTAAATATTTTAACCTATCCTCTTTCCCACGCTCTCAGGGAGCTATATCCCACTGTTGGCCTCAAAGCTGCCACACACTCCTGCATTACATAGGATATACAGCACAGAAACAGGCCATTCAGCCCAGCCAGTCCATGCTGGCGTTTATGCCCCACTCAAGCCTCCTCCCGTCTTTCCTCATCTAAATCTATCTGCATATGTTCCCTTCTCCCTCATGCCTGTCTAGCCTTCCCTTATGAAAGCATCTGTACTATTTGTTTCAACCACTCCCTGTAGAAGCGAGTTCCATATTCTCACCACTCTTTCCGTAAAAAATTTTCTTCTGAATTCCCTATTGAATTTCTTGGTGACTATCTTATATTGATGGCTTCTAGTTATGCTCTTCCCCACGTGGAAACGTTCTCTATCCACTCTATCAAAACCTTTCATAATTTTGAAGACCTCTATTGGGTCACCCCTCAGTCTTTTTTCAAGAGAAAAGAGACCCAGCCTGTTCATCCTTTCCTGATATGTATACCCTCGCATTTCTGGTATCATCCTTGTAAATCTTCTCTGCACCCTCTCCAGTGCCTCTATATCCTTTTCATAATATGGCGACCAGAACTATATGCAGTGTGGTTTAACCAAGGTTTGATACAGGTTTAACATAATTTTGTAAGAGTTTGTCTAAGACAAAAATTAGCGAAGTATGTTTGTCAATTAAAATCTAGAATCCTGAAGCCACCAAAGAGGATTTTTGCAATGGATGTCAGTTGTAAATGCCCAATGTGGATGACTGGTTTTGGTAAATTTTAGGAAAATTATGTTCGATACTGTAAGGGTGTTCTTCTGAGGTTGGGTCAGAGCAGACAAAGCTTTAGTCCGGTGAACATAAGAACATAATAATTAGAAAAAGGAGTAGGCCATTCGACCCCTGGAGCCTGCTCTGCCATTCAATAAGATCATGGCTGATCTACCTCAACTCCACTTTCCTGCACTAGCCCAATATCCCTTGATTCCCTTAATATTCAAAAATCTATTGATCTCTGTCTTGAATATACTCAACGATTGAGCCTCTATAGCCCTCTGAGGTAGAAAATTCCAAAGATTCACCACCCTCTGAGTGAAGAAATTTCTCCTTATCTCTGGCCTAAATGGCTGATCCCTTATTCTGACCCCTGGTTCCAGCTAGGGGGCTAGATTTTTGTCTGATTTGCGCCCATTTAGCACCTCAGCGGGACACAAAAATGAATTTTTTTTTTGGTGGGGCAGGGGTGGGCAGAGCGCGTGAAATGAGGCACACAAGATTTTGTGCCTGGGCGGAACTTTCGGCAATGGTTTTGTGGCGGCACTAAAACTTACCGTCCCGCCGCTGTCTTGACCGTTGGGATGACTTGAATCGTCATGCATCGCTGCGCTGGTGCCCCGGGCAGAGCATTTTGCCCAATTTAGCATCCGTCCAAGAAACCCGCCCAGAAAAACCAGGACCCAGGACGCATCAGGAGCTAACGGCGCCATGTTGAAAGCGGCGGAGAAAGTTGCAATTGAGAGTGATTAAAAGGATTGCGAGAAAAACGCTGCATTACTGCATACTTTTAGAAACATAGAAACATAGAAAATAGGTGCAGGAGTGTAGGCCATTCGGCCCTTCTAGCCTGCACCGCCATTCAATGAGTTCATGGCTGAACATGCAACTTCAGTACCCACTTCCTGCTTTCTCACCATACCCCTTGATCCCCCGAGTAGTAAGGACTTCATCTAACTCCCTTTTGAATATATTTGGTGAATTGGCCTCAACAACTTTCTGTGGTAGAGAATTCCACAGGTTCACCACTCTCTGGGTGAAGAAGTTTCTCCTCATCTCGGTCCTAAATGGCTTACCCCTTATCCTTAGACTGTGACCCCTGGTTCTGGACTTCCCCAACATTGGGAACATTCTTCCTGCATCTAACCTGTCTAAACCCGTCAGAATTTTAAACGTTTCTATGAGGTCCCCTCTCATTCTTCTGAACTCCAGTGAATACAAGCCCAGTTGATCCAGTCTTTCTTGATAGGTCAATCCCACCATCCCGGGAATCAGTCTGGTGAACCTTTGCTGCACTCCTTCAATAGCAAGAATGTCCTTCCTCAAGTTAGGAGACCAAAACTGTACACAATACTCCAGGTGTGGCCTCACCAAGGCCCTGTACAACTGTAGCAACACCTCCCTGCCCCTGTACTCAAATCCCCTCGCTATGAAGGCCAACATGCCATTTGCTTTCTTAACCGCCTGCTGTACCTGCATGCCAACCTTCAATGACTAATGTACCATGACACCCAGGTCTCGTTGCACCTCCCCTTTTCCTAATCTGTCACCATTCAGATAATAGTCTGTCTCTCTGTTTTTACCACCAAAGTGGCTAACCTCACATTTATCCACATTATACTTCATCTGCCATGCATTTGCCCACTCACCTAACCTGATTGTGAAGTTTGTGGTTTTCTAGTTTGTTTTATAAAGGACATTTTAAAAGATGGGTGCCTTGCTAAGTCGGGAGCCAGTAATCCTGGCAGCTATATTCATATGGCTTCAAGCTGGAAGAAGGCTTATTGTTGATCATTTGCAATGTAATCGAAGAGGTCACAGACGTATGGAGAGGAGGCCTTACCCCCCCACGGGTTTATAGGGAACATCGCTCATACCTTCAGCTCTCTGAAGCACAGTGCGTTAAAAGACTGCGCTTCTGAAAAGAGATGGTCATAGAGATGCCAGCTCCTACAGATAGACCTACAGCCTACCAGCACTGCAGGACTGCACTGCCTGTCGAGATGATGACAACTGTGGCACTTGCCTTCTATGCCTTCGGCTCCTTTCAGGCATCAGCAGGGGACATGTGCTCCATCTCTACATGCTACACAAGTGACTAATGCACTGTACACATGCAGAATGGACTTCACAAATTTCCCAATGACCAGGGAAACCCAAAAATGAGAGGGCTGTCGGTTTTGGATGATTTGCTGGCTTCCCCAAGGTTCAGGTACCCTTGACTACGCACATTGCCCTGCGAGCACATTTTACCCAATTCAGAGGTACCTTTACAGAATTCAGAGGTTTTCTGAAACCGAAAGGGATTCCACTCCATGAATGTACAGATCATCTGCGACCATACTCAGCGCATCGTGACAGTCAATGCCCAATATCCAGGCAGCATCCATGGGGCTTTCATCTTGCGTGAGGGCAGTGTCTCAAGCATGTTCCAGCGTCAACCTCAAGGCCAGAGCTGGCTGCTCGGGGACAAAGGTTACGGCCTCATCACCTGGCCCATGATCCCCCTCCGGAACCCTCAGACAGAAGCCGAGCATCGCTATAATGAGAGCCATGCAGCCACACACAACATCGTCAAAGAGACAATTAGAATGCTCAAGCAGCGCTTCCGATGCCTGGACCACTCTGGAAGCTGCCTGCAATACTCCCCCTCAGCAGGTATCTTGAGTTCATAGTGGTGTGCTGCATGCTACACAACTTAGCCATCATGAGGGGACAGGAATTGCCAGTGGGGGATTGCAGGGCCACCTTGAGAAAGGGGGTGGGGTGAGGAGGAGGCAGAGGAGCCTGGCGAGGAACCCATGCCGCCACCACAACAACAGGGGAAGCATCGTGGAGATTTTGCCGCTGCAAAAACCTTACGTCGGCAGCTCATGATTGAACGCTTTGCTTGAAGAGTGAACGGCACGTTTGAGCGTTTCCTGGCCACTCTATCCCACCATGTTGACTATTCCCCCTCTTATTCTGAAAATGAGACACTACACAGGAATGGTTAAGGTGAACAAAAAAATTTATTAAACATTGTAAACATTGTAAACTTTGTAACCTTTATTGTGAGACTTAAATAAAATTAGCTGCATCAAGCAGTGTGATAATTCAACATTATCAGAACATAATCCAATGTGATACTGTAACATAAAACATACGATGCATCTAGCATCAACAACATAATGCAGCAACATCATATCCTGCCCCACTTTTTTTTCCACCATCTTTTGCCCCCTTCCCCTCCCTTGCCTGCTGCTCCTACCCAAAGTGGCACCAAGATGGTGTGCAGCAAGGCTGCCAGAGCCCTGCCGTGTTGGGGGGGGCGGGGAGAGAGACAATGGAGACGCCGTCTGGGGGCGCATTGGACAAGCTCGTGGCATGGAAGGCCTGGCTGCAAACTGGCTAGCCTCTTCATCGGCGTCGCCAGTCACTGATGGTTTGGTGTGACAATGGGGGAATGCAGAGAGTATGGAGGCAGGCATGGACTGTATCACCTGCCCAAGCTGAAGCAGAGCTTTGTGCCTGTGATGCGCCATATTCTAGAAGTGTTCGCGCCACACTCCGGGACTCCACTGTCACTGCTAGAGGCCACTAGCCTCGTGTGGGTATTGATGGCCTCGCTGGTATCACGGCTCGCACTGACAATCTGCAACCCTACCTCCATAATGATCGCTTTTAGACTCTCACTGATCGCAGAAATCCTACCCAAGACATCAAGGAGCTGACGGCCGATCTGGATGCTCTCCCTGGACATTCCCACCATGTTCAGTTCCATGTCTGCCTGTCTGTCAGCAGACTGACTTTGCCGACTCATCCTCCAGAGAGGTGGCATGCGGGATTCAACTCAAGCACTGCATTGCTGCACGCCATTGGTCCCAGGAGCCTCGGATTCGTCGAGCTCCAAGAATGTCGTCGTCCTCAGAGGAGCTGAGTGCCGGTGATGGGGCAGGGTCGAATGATGCTGTAGCGGATGCTGCGCTGGAGTTGGCTCATCAGTATCCTCTTCCTCCTCCAGGCGATGGCCTGACGTGGAGTGGTCCCTTGAGGGATGCTACGCCTGTGGCTGGTCATCTAGAAGTAGAAAGCAACAGACGTGTGGTTAGCAGCAGGGAAGGGGGCAGGGTGACATGAGGAAGATCGCAAAGCACAAGCTCATTTGAAGGACTGCCGCTACTCAATTATATCTAGTCCAGAGATGCTGCAGGACATTGCCCCAACCTATCCCAGGGAATGTGCAGGACTTGCCCTCAATATCCAAACGGGGGTCAGCGTCCCCAGTGGCAACTGTCTGACCTGTGATGCCGATGAGGCCTGCCACTCTGTCCTCCATGTCAGTGAGTGGCAGGGTCTGAGGCGGGCTGCCGACTGTCCGCACCTGCTCGCGCCGATTATGAGACTTCTTTGACTGCAAAAATGGGAATGATTACAGGAGAATCCATCTGCTCTTGTGGCACAGATAGCTACCAAAGCACTTATACCATACTGTCTGAATTTAATACAGTCTTCTGTTTAATGGCCTTGGAAGTTGCATGTGGTTCATCAGGAGGACATCGAAGTGGGGGGCCACCTTGAGATCTCAGTAAGCAATCTTAATGTGTAAAGATCATTCATGGCAAATAGGGTGCCGAATTAAGTCAACCTTCGTGTCATGCATTTTAGGAGGCAATCCAGAGTGCTGAGAGGCACCAACAAACAGCATGAGAACAACGTGTCTGATTTATAATTGAAGTAATGAAGGAGTGCATGAATTAAAATTGTACTAACTCTGATGACCCTTGTCAGATCATTAAACTTCTTTCGGCACTGTGGCAGTCCTGACAAGTGTCTGAGGCAGAGACTTCCTCTGCTATCTCCCTCCAAATCCCTTTAAATATTGATGGCAGTGGTCTAGAACCACCCCGAAGATTCAACTCCTGCCATCTTTCCACAGCCCCTACTAGAGCTTCATTAGCCTGTGGCTGAATCACCTGGCATGCTGTAAGGAATTGTCGTCCTCCATGATCAAAATCCAAATGTAAAATGGCTGATTCAGCTGTACGGCTCATGCGCGCGTCCGCACCCTATCTGGTCTCCTATCGCAACCAGACCAGAAAAACAGGAAGGGAAAAAAAAAAAGAAAAAATTGTACATGTGCAGAACGGGCAATTTTTTTTTTTAGTGCCTGAACTTTCGGCTCCAGCGCACAAAGTCTGGTGCAACGCTGGCGTTAACGCTAACGCTCCTCGTAAACTTTCATTTGGCGAAGGTTCCTCGCTGTGGGGCTAACGTTAACCTACGCAAAATTTTTAGTTCCGCCGCAAATTGCAACCGGAAGCAGGCGAAAACGCAAAAAGCCAAAAATTCAGCCCTGTATGTTTCAGTCAGATCACCTCTCATTCTTCTTAACACTGGAGAATATAAGCCTAGTCTACTCAATCTCTCTTCATAGGACAATCCCCCCTTCCAGGAATAAGTCTGGTCAACTTTCTTTCGTTGCACTCCTTCTATGGCAAGTATATCTTTCCTTGGGTATGGAGACCAAAACTGTACACAGTACTCCAGATATCCACTTGATAATTCAAAATTATTTTTTGCAGTAAAAATAAATTGTTCTATAATTTAAATGAAGTAACTTAAGTAACAGCAACATGGGAATTTAGTGCTTAAAAGAAAAATTGCATTTCATGGCAAATCATGTCTGACTAACTTGATTGAATTCTGAGGCAAGACAGTTGATCAAGGTGTATATATGGACTTTTAGAAGGCATTTGACAAAGTGCCACACAAAAGGCTTCTTAAGGTGGAAGCCCATGGAATTACAGGGAAAGTGTTGGTATGGATGCAGAATTGGCTCAGTGACTGGAAGAAGAGTGTTGTGGTTGATGTTTTTCAGACTGGGTAGTGGTTTGCAGTGGTCCCCAAAGGTCAGTTTTTGGTCCATTACTCTTTTTAAAAAATTTTTATAAACTACCTAGACTGGTGTAGGGAGCAGCATTGTAAAGGTACGAAACTTGGCAACGTAGTAGATAGTGGTAGACTTCAGCAGGACATAGACAGGATGGTGAAATGGGCCGAAGCATGGCAGATGGAGTTCAATCCAGAGAAATGTGAAATGATGCACTTTGAGAGGACTAATATGGAAAGACAGTATACTATAAATGGCACAATTTTGATAAGTATAGATGGGGCAGAGAGAACTTGGGATCCATATATACAAATCCTTAAAGGTGGCAGGGCAAGGTGATTAAAAAATATATGGGTTACTTGGGTTTATGAATAGAGACATAGGATATAAAAGCTAAGAGATCATGTTAGAACTTTACAAATCACTGGTTAGGCCTCAGCTGAGTATTGTGGACAATTCTGAGCACCACAATTCAGGAAAAATATAAAGGCTTTAGAAAGGGTACAGAGGAGGTTTACCAGGATGTTGCCACAGATGAGGGACTTCACTTATGAGGAAAGGTTGGAAATGTTAGGACTGTTCTCCTTGAACAGAGAAGGTTAAATAAGTGGCCCAATAGAGTTTTTTAAAATGATGGGTTTTAATAGAGTAAATAGAGAAAATAACTGGAGTTCATATATTTAAAATCATTGCCAAAATATCTAGAGGGGAATTGAAGAGAGATGTTTTTACCGAGTTGTCAGAATCTGGAACGCTTTACCTGAAAAGGTGGTGGAAGTGGATTCCATAAATAACTTTAAAAGGGAGTTGGACAGATACCCGAGGGCAATGAATTTTACAGGGTTACGGACAAAAAGGTGGGGATTTAGAACTAAGCACGACTGCTCTTTCAAAGAACCAGCACAAGCCAAATGGCCTCCTTCTGTGCTGCAAGTTTCTATTATTATATGACTTAAGAGGAGTAGACTTTACCTAGGGTCCTCGATTCCAGCATTGATCCCAAACCAATGTCCTTCACTTTAATGCACACAAAGTTCACTGAAAAGTACAAGTTAAGGAAAAAAATCCTGTAAATATTGTAGTGAAAAATTCGGCTCTTGGTTCTTAAGTAAAAATGTAAGTTACTTTTCTGTCAGAGGAGGTACCACATACACTTTGACTTTTTTCAGGTTATGCAACCGGCGCTGATGCCTCTGGAGGATACACATCGTCATTTCGTAAGAAAGAAGTTGGATCCGCTGGCCAAAGAGTGCAATTAGCACCAGTTGTCAAAACTGATCCTAGTAAGTATAAAAGACCAGCTCAATCGCAATACATGCAGCTTTCAGTTAATCTTCATAGAATATTCTTTGTGTAACTTTTTCTACGCACTTTCTCTCTCTCTCTCCCCTCTTGGGGGATATGGTCTTGGAGGTGCTTCAATACTTCACCCAAGTGACTGTTCTTCATGTGTCGGCCGAGACAGTGTCAGCAAGGCCAAGCTTGTTCCGATCCTTGCTTGATGTCCACACGTTTTCAGCTCGAGTCACTGGATAGTGAATAGGAGCAGGAATGCTACTTTTTTTTCATTGCTTCCCTACTGCAGAGGAACCTGCCTCCACTTTGACTGAGATCATCTGACTCAGCATAGATCAGGGATTGGACCTAGGACCTTGATGATATGCATGGCTCTCTTTCTTGCTACTTTTAATTAAATATCAATACAACATTAAGTTCTGACTAATGTAAAGTTTTACTTTTATTTGAGATAATTCTGCTACTACCAATGAACTACAGGCTTAATTCTAATTTTACTGTTGCATCATATCAGTGGCTGATGAATTAGTTAAAAGGTAACTATCATACAAGAACAAAAACAGAAAATGCTGGAAATACTCAGCAGGCCAGGCCCCAGGCAGCATCTGTGAACACTGCTGAGTGTTTCCAGCATATTCTGTTTTTGTTTTGGATTCCAGCATCTGCAGTATTTTTCCATTATATCATACAAGGAAATTGTTATAAGGGATATCTTTTGCAAGAAGAATATCAACAGAAAAGCTTCAAAGTAACAGATTAGAAATTTACACAATCTTTTTCTACAGATTATGCATCTTGGAAATCCAACCGATCACAATTGGGATGTCAACCATACAATTCTTCAAGCAAGACCATCAGTGGGTTAATGCCACGTCCACCTCCAATCCATCCAATACATGGGCGAATGGACTGGTCTTCCAAATATGGAGGACACAGATAAAAATAGATGTAAATAACATTGAGCTACTACTCGGTGGTATTGGTTTCTTCGTAACACCTTCTGAATATCAATTTTTCTGATTGAAAAATTGCCACATTTAAAGATGAATCTATGTATTTCCAACACCCAAACAATTGCTGTTGGGGTTGGCTAGGTTTGTTTCCATTAACCGTTCTCCACACTTCTGGAGAAAAAGATATTTTTGCAAGAGCTTTTCTGAAAATTTGCTGGTTAATAGTAATTTAATGCTTTTTACACTTTTCTACTGTATATATTGTGTAATGTATATAACAAGTTATCAGGGTTTTTAAGTGTAATTATTAAGTATTTTGTTAACGGATAGGGTAATGGCAGACACAGCAGATCTTTTTGCATATGAAACCTAGCATTTAAAGGATATACTCTGACGACTGTTATGCAGGCGCATTTAAGTGTGAGTTATTGAAATTTGCCTGAGGCAATCGAGCAGGGAGGCACTTATTTTTCTAAGGTTTTTTGGGGAGAATTTATTAAAGTGTGAAGTATCCTCGTGTATCAAACACATTGAGTAATCTTCATTTAAAAAGTGAGGAGTGAAAAATATTTTACTCACTTTCTTTGTCTTTTAGCACACATCATTCCCTTGCTTGGGAATAGACTGTCGACCTGCTCCCAGGCCCCTCTCGTTGCTACTCTATAAACTGACTATAAAGGCATTGCCCAGTGGCCTGCTGAATTTCCTTCCTTTGTAACCAGTGGAGAAATGCCTTTCTCTAGTGGTACAAGAGATACAACCACATGGAAAATTCTGACCACAAACCTGTATCCTGCCACTCAATGGCACAAGCACATTGGCACTCCAGTGTCCTGAACCATTGTCCATCTCAGTTCCTCTCTTGCCCCCCCCAAATAATTTTCAGCTGGCATTGAAAGTACATTGTAGAGAATTACTTGTTTGTTCCAGGTCATTTTTGTGTTGAGCAATAATGGATGTACACATTTACTGTCTTGGATTAAATGTATTGTATGCTGTGCCAAATATAAAGTGCAGCAGTATTCTACTTTACTTGCATTTACCTGGCAAGACAAGCTCACAAAGTGCACTCTTATGATTTTAGTTGCATTTCTAAAATTCTCCAATATATTTTAGGGCACGACTACTGCCAACGAACTAGAAGTAGTTGCGCATGCGCAGTCAGTTTGTTTTTTATGGTGGTTCCGATTTGGAAAAAAATCTGTTGGGTGAAATTATGCTGTGTGGCCGTTTGCAGCTCCGTGAAGAGGCAGTCACAGTCATGTCAGAAGTGTTTGTTTTGTATAGGTTCTGTTTACTTTTTAATTGGGATGAAACTTTATAAAATAACATGGACACCATGTTGTCTGGAGAAAGTTTGGAGGCTCAGTTTGAAAAAAATTAAAGTTAAATTATCCCAAGTGGTTGGGAACGGGGAGCGGGGCTGAAATGTCGGGAACAAGGAGCAGGGCAAGCAGAAACATCATCGAACTTTCTAGATTAATGCGCAATATGCTTCTGCGCAGCTTTCGGGCAATGAAATCAGCTTCCAGTTCGTTGGCAGGAATCACTATATTTTATTCCCATTTTCTTCCTCAGAGCCTCCCAGATTGAGGATATTTCTGTGGCCATCTTCAATCGTTGTGGCTACCCACAATTTCTTTATTTTCCCTTCTCCACTCAAATAACTTGCATCTCATGTCCATTTAATGCTGAACTAAATGGCCTTTCCATGGATTTGGGTAAAGTTCAAAAGCAAAGCACCGCTGGGGCTAGAGCCTGAGTCTTCTGGTCTGCAGTGTAACATCAGTTCCAGTGTTCAACTATAGCATCATTGTATGGACTCCATGGCATTTCATTTGTGGAGAGTTTTGAGACCACATTTTTCCTGAGCTCTTCCATGATATAAACTTTGTTCATGAATTCCAGTTGTGTATGTGTGTGTGTGGAGTGCCCTTTTTACTTTGCTGTCATTTCTTGGAAATCTTTCCACTATTTTGCAAAAAACATGATGCTCCTGACGCATATTCTGATATCTGTCTGTTGCATCAGCTGTTTTAACCAGTGGCATCTGATGAGTTGCGCTACAGTAGTCAAATCAAAATGCATTATAGCAATGCAGGGAATTGCACATATGTTAAATGAGTATCATTTGTGTTCAGTATTCTCTATTTTATAGAGATTTAATAGTTAAAAATTACTGAGTCAAATTTTCTATAATTATACAGCACCATTAATTTAAAAGATTTACTGTTGTAACACAACTGTTCCTTGGATCAACCCAGGTATCATAGTTGTATTAACATTAAAATGATTAGTTTTAATTGTTAGTCTCCATTTTTCTTCTCGGAGACCTAAACGTCTTAGAATTAACAGTGAATCACTGTGAAATATTGAATATCACATACTTTATTTAATTTTGTGTTTATATTCTTCAACTGCTTGTCTAGTTTTTGAGAGTTTGTATGTAGGTATGTCAGGTAAGCTGCCGACATCCAATCTAAGATATGAATGAAAAAGGAAAAACCTGACTAATCTCTTGACTCGCTGACCAGATGCCTGCTAGGGCTTTGCAGTCCTTGCTTGAATCTGTACTCTTGCTTGAGATTTAAAAGTTAGATTGGCAGTTTGCTGAGTTAAAGTTGAATAACCTGCTCACATCAAAATTATCCTTACTTCATTATTTCTGAGGCTACACTCGTGAAAAGTTCAGCTCTGTGATCTTTCTTACCTGGAACCGAAAGTTCTAGACTCCAACTACTCCTCTCAACTGTCTCCTGTGCAATTACCTGTTGAGGATTGACTGCCTATATTTGCACAGTCTTCTAAATGCAGTCTTTAACCAGATTTGACTTGTGATCAAAGTTCCTCAAGATGCATCCTGTTCGCTGATTCAATCCTGTTGATAGCACACTCACAATAACTAAGTATCTTCAGTGCCTGGTTAATAATAGCCAATCAGTCTCTTCTACCTTACAAATGAACATTGTGGGTTGAGGCCACTCCAGTGACCTAAGTGCATTATCTCAGCTGACACTTGAGTGTAGTACTGAGGAAGTGCTGCACTGTCTGAGGTGCTGACTTTTGGCTGACACGTTAAACTGAGGTCCAGTCTTCCTTCGGTTGCACAAAAAAAAAATCCCAGAGCACTATGAAGAAGAGCAGGGGAGTTGCCCTGCTGTGGCCAACATTTATCCCTCAATCAACAACACAAAAAACAGTTTTAGTGGCCAGTTATTTTATTTCTGTTTTGGGGAACTTGGTATTCAAATTGGTTGCTGGATTTTACTACATCACAAATGACTACACTTCAAAAATAATTTGTTGGCTTTGTAGCACTTTGGGATGTCCTGAAGTTGTAAATGCAAATTCTTTCTTTACCATTTATGTTCAGAGGTATGTATGGTCTTCTATCTTGGCTCATGTCATTTCACATAAGACAACTGCCAAGCCAGTGGTTAACCAAGTGCAGATATTTACTGTTGATTTGACATTCAAGTGGCTATGATGTCCTTATTACTTTCATTTAACTACATCATAAATATGATTAACATCACAAGTTAGTAAAAAATTGACAACTGACTCATAAGCATAGAAATAAACTTTGCAGTATTTTAATATCACAGCCTTATCTGGGGATGAACATTGTGCAATCATAAATGTTACAGAATATACTAGATACTATTCTAAGTAGTCCTAGGTGCACAGAGGAAATGTTTCAAGGGCACCCTCAAAGCCTCCTTAATAAAATGCAGCATCCCCATCGACACATGGGAGTCCTTGGCCAAAGATCGCCCGAAGTGAAGGAACAACATCTGGGAGGACGTTGGCACCTCGAGTCTCGTCGCCGAGAGCATACAGAAATCAAGCGCAGGCAGCGTTAGGAGCATCCACCCTTTCCTTCAACCATTGTCTGTCCAACCTCTGACGGAGACTAATTCCCATATTAGACTGTACAAGCACCTAAGAACTCACTTTTAGAGTGGAAGCAAGTCTTCCTTGATTTCGAGGGACAGCCTATGATATTTTTTTCAAACTTTTGTATGACCACTTTCATCTGGCTTTGTGGTCAATAACATTAGTAAAATTGTGACCTTCAATTTAACTTATTCTGCATAAACTTTTCATTGAATTTTTGCGTTTGAAAATATTAGTGGAATGGTGTAATTTTGCGGATTAATTTGTTACTATACATTGCTATTGGCCATAAGAACAAAGAATAAATCCTTTTTTTGACTTTATAGCTGGATAAACATCTTAGAAATTATGTCATTTAACTTTTTATGTATTTAAATTTGTGGCCACTGAAAATTGGCGAATAAATGTATTTCTTTGGAGGTGGATGGACACCTAATGGAAATTGCAGCCAGTGTGTTAAATTTACTTGTATGAACATTTGACCCATGTATTTTCAAGTTCTCAAGCACAAGATTTGAGTGAAACCACTAATGGCCCAACATTTGCTGCAGCAGGGTATCTCACAGCATTACCTGTTAGACTTTTCCCCCTTGCCCTTCAGCTCTCAAAAGTTTTGCCCTGTAGATTGTTGGAAGTGTGAGCTAATAACGAGGCATCTGAGACCCCAGAGAATGATGGGACTACCAGTCTATCTCCTTAACCAATGAAATTTAAGGATTGAGAAACCGGAATGGTGGAAAAGGAGGGTGAATTAATGAGTGAAATAGAATCAAATCGGGTATAGAAAGAAAGATTGGATTAACAATCTGTTGCATATCAGACAAGTTTCTGTTTTTGTGCGGTGTTAGGTTCCATGAGAAGACCAAAGGGAAAAGGAAAACAGCTTATGAAAGAGGGGACTCCTCCCTCCCTTGTTGATCATGTCGCTGGGGTGGGCACTTTCTTTTTCCCCGTTCCTTCCTGCTTCTCGTCATATGCATCCTGCATCAGAGATCACACTAGCAATATCATTCTTGGCTAACTCTATGAAGTTTCGCAATTTGCTTTGCCTTTCCACGTTCATTGCTTAGGTTGGCAGCTCGGTGACATAATAATCAAACCTGAATTTCATAACTCTGATTTTGTGAAACCGTAGAAGTTCACAGCACAGTAGGAAGTCATTAGATCAATAATGTTTGTGCTGGCTCTTTGTGTTGTGTTAACTGTGCCTCACTGGGTAGCACATTCTTCTTTGACTCAGAAGGTTGTAGGTAGGGACTTGAGCACATAAATCTAGGCTGACACTCTCGTGGAGTGCTGAGGGCGTGCTGCACTGTCGGGAGGTGTCATCTTTCAGATGAGATGTTAAACTGAGGCTCCCTCTGCGCTCTAAGATGAACGTAAAAGATCCCATGGCACTATTTCAAAGAAGAGCATGGGAGTTATCCCCGGTGTCCTGGTCAATATTTATCCCCCAATCAACATAACAAAAACAGCTTATCTGGTCATTATCTCATTGCTGCTTGTGGGAGATTGCTGTGCGCAAATTGGTTGCCGCGTTTCCCACATTACAACAGTGATGACCTTCATTGTCTGTAAAGTGCTTTCAGACATCTAGTGGTCCTGAAAGGCACTATATAAAAGTAAGTTTTTTTTGCTAGAGCAGTCCAAAACTAATACCGCTGAAAATAAATATTCAATTTCCCCTTAGAAGTTGCAATGATAACTGCCTCAATCATTCTCTGCAGCTAAAGCATTTCATCCTCCAACAACCCTCTGCATAAATAGATTTGTCATAAACTCTCAGTAATAATTTAAATTAATGACTCAGACACTGATTAATCAAGAACCATCAGCATCGATTTGTTAAGGGAAGGTCGTGCCTAACTTGATTGAATTTTTTGAGGAGGTAACCAGCAGGGTCAATGAAGACAATGCGTTTGATGTTGTCCACATGGATTTTAACAAGGCTTTTGACAAAGTCCCACTTGGCAAGCTAATCAAGAAAATAAAAGCCCATGGGATCCAAGGGAGAGTGGCAAATTGGATCCAAATTTGGTTCTGGCAGGAAGCAAAGGCTAATGGTTGACTGGTGTTTTTGCGACTGGAAAGTTGTTTCCAGTGGGCTTCTACAGGGTTCCGTACTCTGCCCCTTGCTTTTTGTAGTATATATTAATGATTTAGACTTAAATGTAGGGGGCATGATAAAGAAATTTGCAGATGATATAAAAATTGGGCGTGTGGTTGACAGGAGGAAAGCTTTAGGTTGCAGGAAGATAGCAATTAATTTGTCAGTTGGGCAGTAAAGTAGAAAATGGAATTCAATCAGGAAAAGTGTGAGGTGATGCATTTGGGGAAGGGCAACAAGGCAGGGGACTACGCAATAAATGGGAGGATACGGAGCGATGTGGAGGAACAGAAGGGCCTTGGAGTGTATGCCCATAGATCCGTAAAGGTAGCAGGACATATCGATAAAGTAGTTAAAAAGGCATACAGAATACTTTAATATATAGAATATAAGAGCAGGGAGGTTATGCTAGAATTGTATACAACACTAGTTAGGCCACAGCTTGAGTACTGCGTGCAGTTCTGGTTGCCACATTGCAGGAAAGATGTGATTGCACTAGAGAAGGTACAGAAGATATTTACGAGGATGTTGCCAGGACTGGATAATTTTAGCTATGAGGAAAGATTGGAAAGGCTGGGGCATAGAGTTAAAGTAGTTGGTAGAAGGATTAGAGGGGAGATGAGGAAATCTTTTTCACCAAGAGGGTAGCTTTTTTTTCCACTGATACTGACACTATGGGCCGAATGGCCTGAATCTTAATTTTCTATGATTCTTCAACCAGAAAAAGTATTTCCTTATTAACTCAAAACCCTTCATAATTCTAAAAATCAGTAATTATTATATTGGCCTTCTCTACATACTTTTGATGTGAGTGATGACACAAGTATTTTTTTTTGACGGAGCAACACAGACCTATATGGAAGAACTATCTGCTAAATTGTACTACCCTGATCTTGGCCAGCGCTTAACCAGTAAGAGAATAATAGTGAAGGTGCATCTATCTCGTGCACCCATATGATCCTATTCCAAAGTTCATGAAGCTCTCTTAACTTTGGTCCAGTATCCAGGGTAATCGCTTACTGCCAGCAATAAATTATCTTCTCGATTTTGCACAGCCAAAGCTATGCAGAGCAGTTTACTTCATTGAACTATAGAAGTTCATGGCACAGAGGGAGGTCATTCAGCCCATTGTGTCTGCCAGCTAAAAAAGTTATCCAGCCTAATCCCATTTTAATACCTTTTGGTCTGTAGGCCACCATACTTTAAATGTATATCCAAGTACTTTTTAAATGCAATGAGGGTTTCTGCCTCTTCCAGACCCCCACCACCCTCTGGGTGAAAACATTTTTCAACTCCCCTCTAATCCTACCACTTGATCAGGATGGCTACTTTATACAGAATCCAACTTGTATAGTATTGGAGGAATGTGGACTGTATTGCTGAGGATTTTGAAACTGGGATTGTACATGAGTTGGTAGTTAAACCATATTTCATTTCAACATTGTAACTTTTAAAGGGCTACACATCTACACTTGAGCGGTGAATACGTTCTAGTTCCTCTGTGTGACCTTGTAAGAGTGGATACTCTGAAGTGAGCAAGTAACCATTGACATAGTTACAAATCATCTAAAATTTAAGTACATCATCTTCCAGATGTAAAACAACCTTGGAGGAAAAAAGCCAATCCATTTTTTGTGCTGGGGAGGGGGAAGTTATTTCTTACTAGCTGCCAATTTGCAGCAGGGTTGCCTTCTGTTGATAGCTTCAACAATATAGCACTCTTTCAGAAATACACTCAAGTGTCATCCTACAGTGTGCTTGTCTTGAAGTGGGGCTCAAATTTGGACTCCAAAGGCAAGAATTCAGCCCAGCATAATCCACCTAACTCCATATCAGTTCCACTTTACAATGTAACGTTGGTGCACCAAGCAGCACAAATGGAAAGAAGGGGAAGAGAGAAAGACTTTCCCTGGTCCCCAAGAATTGAGAAGTTGTGAAACCTGCAGTCTATTGAGGCTGCTGATGGTGGTCTCCATTTGAAGAGTTTATGTGCCACCTTCAGTAACACGCTGTGTGACTGAGGGAGGAGGGTTAATGCGTATCTCCCACTCTCTCGAGCTGCGACATTCCCATCCAGAAATGCTCAGATGTTGAGTTTGAATTTGATTCTTGGTCTACCTTATCCACAGTGCCATCCCACCAGAGAAGTATCATCGGATCAGGCCTCCTTTCCTGGACCAACTGCACCGTTTTCCTGTTTTGGTAGATGCGCTCAATGAATTGATGTACCTCCGCCTTAGAAATGAGGGCTGAGCCCATTCAAGGCACCAGGTAATCACCATCTCACTAGAGTTAATATCATTACCAACACCCCCAACAGACTTGTGATCCTTTTTAATATCAATTTCAGCTGACCCCTCCAATTAGGAGGCCATTCAGCCCATCATGCCTGTGCTGGCTTTTTGGTAGAGCTATCCAATTAATCCCACTTGTTTGCTCTTTCCCCATATCCCTCTTTTTTTCCCCCTTCATATTTATCCAATTTTCTTTTGAAAATTATTGTTGAATATACTTCCCCTACCCTTCCCGGCAATGCATTTCCGATCATATTAACTCTGTGAAAAAAAATGTTTCCTCATGTCGTCTCGTTCTTTTGCCAATCGCCTTAAATCTGTGTCCTCTGGTTACCGAACGTTCTGCCACTGCAAACAGTTTTTCCTTATTTACTCTATCAGAATATGTCATGATTTTGAACACCTCTATCAAATCTCTTCTCTGTTCTAAAGAGAACTACCCAGTTCCATGTAACTGAAGTCCTTCATCCCTGGCACCATTCTAGTAAATCTCTTCTGCACCCTCTCCAAGGCCTTGACATCCTTCTTAAAGTGCGCTGCCCAGAATTGGACACAATACTCCAGATGAGGCCTAACCAGTGTTTTATAAAGATTTGGCACAACTTCCTTGCTTTTGTCCTCTTCTATAAATAAAGCCAAGGATACAGAACCAATTTAGATCCCGAAGGGGCAAGAGCTATACTTGCCAAAAAAAAAACAGCCATGGATGACTACAGAGGTAAGGGGCAGCATACAACTAAAAGAAAAAGCATAAAAATATTGCAAGAACTAGCACAGATCCTGGCAACTAGGAGCGATACAAAAAACAACAAAAGGTGACAAAACAGTAGCAAGAGCTACAAAAAGGGAGTATGACAAGAAACTGGAAGGAATATCAAAATCAACACACAACATTTTACAATTGAGTTCAGAAAAAGAAGGTGGTCAGGAGCAATGTGGGCCCCTGAAAGAAACATAGAAAATAGGTGCAGGAGTAGGCCATCTAGCCCCTCGAGCTTGCTCCGCCATTCAATAAGATCATGGCTGATCTGGCCGTGGACTCAGCTCCACTTACCAGCCCGCTCCCCGTAACCCTTAATTCCTTTATTAGTTAAAAATCTATTTATCTGTGACTTGAATACATTCAATGAGCTAGCCTCAACTGCTTCCTTGGGCAGAGAATTCCACAGATTCACAACCCTCTGTGAGAAGAAATTCCTTCTCAACTCGGTTTTAAATTGGCTCCCCCGTATTTTGAGGCTGTGCCCCCTAGTTTTAGTCTCCCCGACCAGTGGAAACAACCTCTCTGCCTCTATCTTGTCTATCCCTTTTATTGTTTTAAATGTTTCTATAAGATCACCCCTCATCCTTCTGAACTCCAACGAGTAAAGACCCAGTCTACTCAATCTATCATCATAAGGTAACTCCCTCATCTCCGTAATCAGCCTAGTGAATCGTCTCTGTACTCCCTCCAAAGCCAGTATATCCTTCCTTAAGTAAGGTGACCAAAACTGCACGCAGTACTCCAGGTGCGGCCTTAACAATACCCTATACAGTTGCAGCAGGACCTCCCTGCTTTTGTACTCCATCCCTCTCGCAATGAAGGCCAACATTCCATTCACCTTCCTGATTATCTGCTGCACCTGCAAACTAACTTTTTGGGATTCATGCACAAGGACCCCCAGGTCCCTCTGCATCTCAGCATGTTGTAATTTCTCCCCATTCAAATAATATTCCCTTTTACTGTTTTTTTTCCCAAGGTGGATAACCTCACGGGATGAGGTGTTACAAGATGAATTTAGGGAGCTAGGAGCCAAATTAAAAAGTAGGACCTCAAAAGTAGTAATCTCAGGATTGCTACCAGTGCCACGTGCTAGTCAGAGTAGGAATCGCAGCATCACTCAGATGAATATGTGGCTTGAGGAATGGTGCAGAAGGGGACATTGGAACCGGTTGCCCATGATAATGGGGGAGGTGGGACCACTACAAACCGGACATGGGCAGGACTGGAACCAATGTCCTCGGGGGAGCTAGTGCTGTTGGGAAGAGGTTAAACTAATATGGCAGGGGGATGGGAACCTATGCAGGGAGACAGAGGGAAGTAGAATGGGGGCAGAAGCAAAAGATAGAAAGAGGAAAAGTAAAAGTGGAGCGCAGAGAAACCCAAGGCAAAAAACAAAAAGGGCCACATTACAGCAAAATTCTAAAGGGGCAAAGTGTGTTTAAAAAGACAAGCCTGAAGGCTCTGTGCCTCAATGTGAGGAGTATTCGTAATAAAGTGGACAAATTAACTGCACATATAGCAGTTAACGGATTTGATTGGCATCATGGAGACATGGCTCCAGGGTGAGCAAGGCTGGGAACTCAACATCCAGGGATATTCAACATTCAGGAAGGATAGACAGAAAGGAAAAGGAGGTGGGGTGGCATTGCTGGTTAAAGGGGAAATTAACGCAATAATAAGGAAGGACATTAGCTTGGATGAAGTGGAATCAGTATGGGTGGAGCTACAGAATACCAAAGGGTAGAAAACGCTAGTGGAAGTTGCATACAGACCACCAAACAGTAGTAGTGAGGTTGGGGACAGCATCAAACAAGAAATTAGGGATGCGTGCAATAAAGGTACAGCAGTTATCATGGGCAACTTTAATCTACACACTGATTGGGCTAACCAAACTGGTAGCAAAGCGGTGGAGAAGGATTTCCTGGAGTGTATTCGGGATGGTTTTCTTGACCAATATGTCGAGGAACCAACTAGAGGGCTAGCCATTCTAGACTGGGTGATGTGTAATGAGAAAAGACTAATTAGCAATCTTGTTGTGCGAGGCCCCTTGGGGAAGAGTGACCATAATATGGCAGAATTCTTTATTAAGATGGAGAGTAGGGTCCTGAACTTAAGGAAAGGTAACTTCGATGGTATGAGACATGAATTGGCTAGAATAGACTGGCGAGTGATACTTAAAGGGTTGACGGTGGATACGCAATGACAAACATTTAAAGATCACATGGATGAACTTCAACAATTGTATATCCCTGTCTGGAGTAAAAATAAAATGGGGAAGGTGGCTCAACCGTGGCTAACAAGGGAAATTAAGGATAGTATTAAATCCAAGGAAGAGGCATATAAATTGGCCAGAAAACCAGAGGACTGGGAGAATTTTATAATACAGCAGAGGAGGATAAAGGGTTTAATTAGGAGGGGGGGAAATAGTGTATGAGAGGAGGCTTGCTGGGAACATAAAAACTGACTGCAAAAGCTTCTATAGATATGTGAAGAGAAAAAGATTAGTGAAGGCAAATGTCGGTCCCTTGCAGTCAGATTCAGGTGAATTTATAATGGGGAACAAAGAAATGGCGGACCAGTTAAACAAATACTTTGGTTTTGTCTTCACGAAGGAAGATACGAATAACCTTCCGGAAATACTAGGGGACCGAGGGTCTAGTGAGAAGGAGGAACTGAAGGAAATCGTTATTAGGTGGGAAATTGTGTTAGGGAAATTGACGGGATTGAAGGCCGATAAATCCCTGGGGCCTGATAGTCTGCATCCCAGAGTACTTAAGGAAGTAGCCTTAGAAATAGTGGATGCATTGGTGATCATTTTCCACTCTGGATCAGTTCCTATGGACTGAAGGGTAGCTAATGTATCACCACTTTTTAACAAAGGAGGGAGAGAGAAAACGGGTAATTATAGACCGGTTAGCCTGACATCAGTAGTGGGGAAAATGTTGGAATTAATTATAAAGATGAAATAGCAGCGCATTTGGAAAGCAGTGACAGGATCGGTCCAAGTCAGCATGGATTTATGAAAGGGAAATCATGCTTGACAAATCTTCTCGAATTTTTTGAGGATGTAATTGGTAGAGTGGACAAGGGAGAACCAGTGGATGTGGTGTATTTGGACTTTCAAAAGGCTTTTGAGAAGGTCCCACACAAGAGATTAGTGTGTAAAATTAAAGCACATGGTATTGGGGGTAATGTCCTGACATGGATAGAGAACTGGTTGGCAGACAGGAAGCAGAGAGTCGGGATAAACGGGTCCTTTTCAGAATGGCAGTCAGTGACTAGTGGAGTGCCACAGGGCTCAGTGCTCGTACCCCAGCTATTTATAATATACATTATTGATTTAGATGAAGGAATTGAGTGTAATATCTCCAAGTTTGCAGATGACACTAAGCTGGGTGGCAGTGTGAGCTGTGAGGAGAACGCTAAGAGGCTGCAGGGTGACTTGGACAGGTTAGGTGAGTTGGCAAACGCATGGCAGATGCAGTATAACGTGGATAAATTTGAGGTTATCCACTTTGGTGGCAAAAACACGAAGGTAGAATATTATCTGAATGACGGCAGATTAGGAAAAGGGAGGTGCAACGAGACCTGGGTGTCATGGTACATCAGTCATTGAAAGTTGGCATGCAGGTACAGCAGGCGATGAAGAAGGCAAGTGGTATGTTGGCCTTATAAGCAGTGTAGATCGAAGCATAAAGTTACAAAGAGATATTAGTAGATTAAATGAAAGGGCAAGACTGTGACAAATGGATTTCAATGTAGGAAAATGTGAAGTCACCAACATTGGACCTAAAAAGGATAGAACAGAATACTTGCTAAATTGTGAAAAGCTGGAAGCAGTGGAGGTCCAAAGAGACTTAGTGATCCATGTGCATAGATCATTAAAATGTCATAGACAGGTACACAAATAATCAAAAATGCTTAATGAAATGCTGGCCTTTATATCTATTGGATTAGTCTACAAGGGGGTAGAAATTATGCTTCAGCTATACAAAACCAAGGTTAAACCATACCTGGAGTATTGTGAATGGTTCTAGGCACCACACCTTAGAAAGGATATATTGGCCTTGGAGGGAGTGCAGTGTAGGTTTACCAGAATGATACCTGTACTCCAAAGGTTAAATTACGAGGAGAGCTTACATAAACTGGGGTTGTATTTCCTGGAGCTTAGAAGGTTAAGGAGTGATTTGATAAAAGTTTTCAAGGTATTAAGAGGAACAGATAGGGTAGATAGAGACTATTTCTGCTGGTTGGGGAGTCTAGGGGGCATAGCTTAAACATTAGAGCCAAGCCTTTCAGGAGTGAAGTTAGGAAACATTACTACACACAAAGGCTACGATTTTGCCAACCATGGTGGGTCAGGGACAGCCACGGTGGGTGGCGGGCTGTGAAGCCGCTCCTAGCTCCAGCCCGAACTGTGAAAAGAATCTTCCCTAGATTGGGCTTGTTCAGCCCGCCCTGTGAGGTTCCCGGCCAATTAAAAGAAAGCGGGTCTGATGATGTCATTTGATGACGCGTCATCAGCTGGTTTCCTGAAAGGAAATATGGCCACATTAATTTTGATGGTTCTGTCAGTATTCTGCAGCATGATATTTATAGAGGGAGTCACGGCACGTAGGGAGGTTCTCTTCTCTTCCCTTCCAATGGGTGGAAGAGACCTCCCCAGGACACCAACGCACCCTGATTACACATTGCGCAGGAGGACACAAGCAGGAATGTCATCAGGAGGACCTGGCTGCAGTGGCGCAAACCTTTCAATGATCTCAGTAGGTTACAAAATGTTACTGCAAAGCCACACTCAACCTCATCCTGCTGTGCCACTCAACACATCCCCATCACTCTGCCTTCCCTACCCTACTCCTGCACATCCTTACTCACACCAACTTATCTTGCACCTCCACCCATCCCTCTCTATTTATATTATCACATCCCCATCTCACTAGCCACACCTCACACTTACACTCACCCTCATCCTTGTCCAATCATACAAACTAACAACACACAAGGGTAGGCACTTGGGTCTTTTAGCCAATGTTCATGTACAGTTTCTGCTAATGTGTTGCCAAAAATTGAAATCTTTATTTTGAACACTTTGTGTTCTCGAACAGATTTGTGTGCACTTCTGGAAGTGGTTTAGTGAGTTGTAGTGAATGGTGAGACATAAGGGTACCCCCCACAATGGTGATGAGTGTGAAAGGAATGGCTTGGACATTGTAGGGATGCTTTACGGAGCTGGTGTAGGGTGGTGCCAACCTGGCACCACATGTGGCAGCCAGGGTATATGAAGTAAATCTGGCCAGGGTGAGGCTATCCCTGGCCTCCCGGGCAGCAATGTGGTCAGGTGTTGAAGCCCTGTGTCCTGTGCAGCATTATTGCAGAGAAGGTTGGTGTTGTTGGTGATGCTGGTGTGATTTGTGATGTTGATGTTGCGGCTGATCATGGTGGGATTCTGAGGACAAAGGTGAGATTTTTTATAGGGACCGGTGCTGATGGAATAGATGGCAGCTGAAGTTGAGATGACGGAAGCGATCTGTCAATGCTGAGAGAGGTTGCTCCAAGGAGGTGAGCCTGGCTGGAGAGTTCACTGCAAACACTTCCAAAAGCTCAAAAGTGTTTTCCAAATCCTGAAGGCTTCAGCTTCTGAGATTGCAAGTGAACAGTTGTGAAATGCTAGCTTTTATACCATTTCTGCAGCTGTCAACTAGTCAAAGCAATACAGAGTCATTGAGAACCCGACACACTTACCTGACATGTTCCCGAGGGGTGGGAACCTCGTACAAAACTTGGAAAAATTGTAAGTACCTGGTAAAATTATTTTAAAATACCTTTAAAGTACCTGTTAATGACGTTACTTGTCTGGCCCACCACCTGGTGTTCCTAGCAGGCCATTTTGACAGCGGGTCCACCTCCAAACCCGCACTCACAGGGTTGGTAAGATTCCGGGCAAAGGGTGGTAGAAGGTTGGAACTCTCTTCTGCAAACGGCAATTGATGCCAGGTCAATTGTTAACCTAAAATCTGAGATTGATAGATTTTTGTCAACCAAAGGTATTAAGGGATATGGGGCATAGGCAGCTATGTTCTCATTGAGTGGCGGAATAGTTTCGAGGGGCTAAATGGCCTACTCCTGTTACTATGTTCCTAAGTTTTTTAACAGCCTTCTCAACTTGTCCTTCCACCTTCAAAGATTAGTGTATTTGAAACCCCAGGTCTCTGTTCCTGCACCTCACTTAGTTCATATTCCCTCTCCTCATTCTTCCGACAAAAATGCATCACTTCATACTTCTCTGCATTAAATTTCATCTGCCATGAGTCTGGCTATTTTACCAGCCTATGTCCTCTTAAAGTCTGTTACTATCCTCCTCACTGTTTATTACAGTTACAAGTTTCGTGTCATCTGAAAAATTGAAATGATGCCCTGTATACCCAAGTCCAAGTCATCAATATATATCAAGAAAAGCGGTGGTTTTAGAACTGACCCTTGGAGAACACCACTGTATACCTTCTTCCAGTCCGAAAAACAACCGTTCACCACTACTCTCTGTTTTCTGACACTCAGCCAATTTTTTTATCCATGTTGCCACTGTCCTTTAAATCACATGGGCTTTAATCTTGCTAACAAGTCTATTATGTGATACTTTGTCAAAAGTCTGAAAGTCCTTCCTTTGGCCTCCTAATCTGAGGAAGGATGCTCTTGCTATTGAGGAAGTGCAGCAAAGGTTTGCCAGCCTGATTCCCGGGATGGCAGGACTGACATGTGAGGAGAGACTGGATCGACTGGGCCTGTATTCACTGGAGTTTAGAAGGACGAGAGGGGATCTCATAGAAACATATAAAATTCTGACGGGACTGGACAGGTTGTGGATATGTGAAAATGTATAAGCAATAAAGACAGTGAAGTGAACTGGATATTAAATGTATACAGACATTAAAGTCGAGAAGTTGAGAACGTGGGAATTATATATGGACAGTATAAGCTAACAAAGAATTAATGGAGGAATAGCCATGAAAATCTCAGACTCGAGACTGCAAAATGTTACAATACTAACACAGCTTGAAAAAAACCCCACAGCTTGCAAAAAACCTCAAGGTCTTATTAGATCATGTTATTAACCTGAAATATTAACAGAAGGTCTTTGTTTAAAATCAGACCATACTTAGGTCGGCTTATGAGTGGACAAAGGGAAAGAGGGATCAAAGAAGGATAGGCTGAACTAGGATGCCACTCTAATTGTATCTTGTTATCTTTTACCGAAAATGTATAACCATCATCCCTTTACAATGTAACGTCACTTTGTCCGTAGGAAGTGAGTGCGATCTATCAGAGTTGCATTCCTTCTGTCTGGTAAGGTCCCCGATCGGGATTTGCTTTTTAAATAAAAGCTTGCTCTGTTTAAAGCACAATCGGTATTCGACTCAGTGATTTCACTGAACCAGATTGAGGGAAAAGAATCCACATTTACAAGGTTGGATGCAGGAAGAATGTTCCCGATGTTGGGGAAGTCCAGAACCAGGGGACACAGTCTAAGGATAAGGGGTAAACCATTTAGGACTGAGATGAGGAGAAACTTCTTCACTCAGAGAGTTGTTAACCTGTGGAATTCCCTGCTGCAGAGTGGCTGTTCATTGGATATATTCAAGAGGGAGTTAGATATGGCCCTTACGGCTAAAGGGATCGAGGGGTATGGAGAGAAAGGAGGAAAAGGGTACTGAGGTGAATGATCAGCCATGATCTTATTGAATGGTGGTGCAGGCTCGAAGGGCCGAATGGCATACTCCTGCACCTATTTTCTATGTTTCTATGTTTCTATACACATCAACTGCTCTTCCTTCATCAACCCTCTCGTTACATCATCAAAGATTGCGATCAAGTTAGTTAAACACCATTTGCCTTTAACAAATCTATGCTAACTTTCATTTATTAGCCCACACTTTTCCAAATTCAAATTAATTTAATCCCAGATTATTGTCTCTAAAAGTTCCCCCACGTTAGGCTGATTGGCCTGTAGTTGGCGGGTTTATCCCTCTTTTTTAAATAGGCATGTAACATTTGCAATTCTCCAGTCCTCTGGCACCACCCCCAGATTGTGGCCAGAGCTTCCACAATTTCCACACTTACTTCCATGAACCTAGGATGCAACCCACCTGGACTGGGTGACTTTTCTACTTTGAGGACTGTCAACATTTTAAGTACATCCTCTCTATTTTTATCCTTTCCAATATCACTACCACCTCCTTTACTGCTACATTGGCACCATCCTCTTCTCTAGTGAAGGCAGATGAAACGTACTCATTAAGTACCTCAGCCATGCCCTCTGCCTCTATAAGTAGATTAACTTTTTGGTGCTTAGTTGACCCCATCCTTCTTTTGACTATCCTTGTATTTGGTTGTATTTGGCTCATGGATAAATTTTTGGAAAGCGTTAGAGATGTTGAGGAAACAAGCCCGCAGTGTCTCTCATGCCTCCCTGGTCCTGTTGGAAGAGGTCAGAGTGAGGAGGGAAATACTCTTTCCAGCCAGTGTCAGGAGGATCCCAAAAAACCTAGTCCACCAGGCACGGAGAGACATTGCACAGGATCATCACCCCAGGAACTGGATTCAGTGTAGGAAGCACGTCAATGACCTCACAAGAGTAGCAAGGATGAATACAATTCTTCATTTCCCCTGCTCTTTCACAACACATGGCGACTGTCCTTTCTCCCTCCCCCAACACTCTGAACAATTCCCTCCCCTCCATCACATCCTTCACCACACAGCACAAGATCACACAGTGCCACTTCTCATTCTCATTACAAACACACACTCATCTCTTCCTTGCTCCGTGCACAGCACCCACAACCACCATTCTCTTCTCACTCAGAAGCCTTTGCACACTCACCCTCTTCTCCACTGGCTCCGTCCTCACATTTCAGACCCCACACACCTGCTTTCAATCCAACACCTGCCGATCCGGACTGCCTCTCGCTTCTTCTCCCTCTCCCCATCTGTACAACAAACAGCAGCCCAGCACATCTGCACTGCCCCTTTGCAGGAGGCATTCAGCAATTCTTGCATTCTGTCTCTCTCTGCAAGGCAAGACAGTGGGCAATACCAGATAGAGGAGTTAGATCGAGGGGGAACCACACATACTCATGGTGCTGTCCAAGTTCTTTCAACAAATGATGGAGATCAGTGCCTCCCCCCGCCTCAGAGATGTCAGCTTAGGAGATTTATTTTTCTTTTCTTGTGTATGTGTTTTTCCCCCTTCCCTTTAAATTGCTCTGTTTCTTCTTATAAACTATTCATCAGTAATATTTTCTGATTCTGATGAAGGACAATTGCCTGAAATGTTAACTTTGCTGCTTTCTGCAAACGCCATCTTCCAGTAGTATCTGGTTATCAGCTGCCTCTGTGCTTTGTGCTCACAGCTGCCCTCGTGTGGACAATGAGTAAATAGCACTTTTTATTTTACTGCTGTGAAGCCGGCGTGAATTCTTCTTCAACTAAGTACTTATATTGAATGCACAAACCAATTTCCCAGTGGAATCTGAGTCAACAACCTGACCAGCATTAATTGGGCACCTTTATTTCAGGGAGAGGCCATGGTGACTATTGTGGACAATAGAAGGGTCACACACTGGCATTTTCCCAGAGGCTGATCTCTACTTAAGGCTGACCATGGGAGAAATCTGCAGGACAATCAACTCTGTCTGCCCCATGATCTCACTACATGACCTTACGGTGATTAGAACCACATGAATGCAAAGTCATAAACATGTCCCATTACGCGCTCCTTGTAACCTTCCCTTGGAAATATATCGTGTGAAGCTCAATCAGAAAGCTCTCTTACACAAGATAAGGGCTCCTGGATTTGGAGGTAATATATTAGCATGTATAGAGGATTGGTTAACAGACAGAAAACAGGGAGTGGGGATAAGCAGGTAATTTTCAGGTTGGCAGGCTATTACTAATGGGATGCTGCAAGGTTCGGTGCTTGGGCCTCAGCTATTTACAATCTACATTAATGACTTAGATGAAGGGACCGAGTGCAATGTATTCAAGTTTGCTGATGATACAAAGCTAGGTGGGAAAGTAAGCTGTGAGGAGGACACAGTGGGGGAAAAATTCATCTCCTTAGCTCCTCCTGTTAGTGCGAGCGGGGTGTTAGACCAGTATCACTGAGAGGAGGCGAATCCAGCACTGCATGCCAAATCCAGCACCCCTGTCACACCGCCGAGAACGTCAACGCCGGGTAGATTGTGATGTCACTGACCTCCCAATTTGCAAAATTGGTTCTCGCCACTTACCTCACCACCTGGAGTAAACACCGACAGGGAGAGCTGACGTGCAGCACCAGGAAGCCAGCTCCAGGGACGTTATTTAAAAGGATCATCAGTAATCACTGGCTGCTGTCAGGTTAGTGTCGTTTCACTCACTGCAACATTTTTATTCAGTAATTTCAATGTTCTTTTGTATCAGGAGTCTTCTGGCAACTAAAAAGTAGCTACATTTATTCTTCAAAGATTCAAACTGCTACTCTTGGTGATATTTATCATCATCATCATAGGCAGTCCCTTGAAATCCAGGAAGACTTGCTTCCACTCTAAAAGTGAGTTCTCAGGTGACTGAACAGTCCAATGCAGGAATTACAGTCTCTATCACAGGTGGGGCAGACAGTGATTGGCGGAAAGGGCGGGTAGGTAATCTGGTTTGCTGCTACCGCTGTCTGCGCTTGATTTCTGCATGCTCTCAGCGACGAGACTCGAGGTGCTCAGCGCCCTTCCGGATGCACTTCCTCTACTTTGGGTGGTCTTTGGACCAGAGTTTCCCAGGTGTCAGTGGGGATGTTACACTTTATCAAGGAGGCTTTGAGGGTGTCCTTGAAGCATTTCCTCGACCCACCTGGGGCTCGCTTGCCATGTAGGTGTTCCGAGTAGGGCGCTTGCGTAGGGAGTCTCGTGTCGGGCATGTGAACAATGTGGCCCACCCAACAGAGTTGGTCGAGTGTGGTCAGTGCTTTGATGCTGGGGATGTTGGCCTGAGGAAGAACACTGACGTTGGTGTGTCTATCCTCCCAGTGGTGTCTGCTGTACATAGTCCACGTCTCTGAGCCATATAGGAGGCCGTGGAAAATGGTCCACGTTGTCCAAGGCCGAGCCGTGGATTTTGATGACCGGGGGACAGTGCTGTGTGGCGGGGTCAGGTTGGTGGAGGACCTTTGTCTTACGAATGTTTAGTGTAAGGCACATGCTTTCATATGCTTCAGTGAAGGTGTTGACGATGACTTAGAGTTCGGCCGTGGAGTGTGCGCAGACGCAAGCTTCGCCTGCGTACTGTAGTTCGATGATGGAGGATGGGACGACCTTGGATCTAGCCTGGAGGTGACGTAGATTGAACAGGTTCCCATTGGTTCTATAGTTTAGTTCCACTCCAGCAGGGAGCTAGCTGTCGGTGAGATGGAGCATTGCAGTAAGGAAGATTGAGAAGAGGGTTGGTGCGGCCCTTCTTGACCTCGGTCAGGACATGTATTGGGTCTGTGGTGGATCCGTTGGTCAGGATTGCGGCTTGCATGTCATCATGGAGCAGGTGGAGGATGGCGACAAACTTCTGGGGGCAGCCAAAACGGAGGAGGAAGCTCCATAGTCCCTCGCGGTTGACAGTGTCAAAGGCCTTTGAGAGATCAAAGAAGGCCATGTGCAAGGATTGATGCTGTTCCCTGCATTTCTCTTGTTGTCGTGTGGCGAAGATCATGTCCGTTGTACCCCTTAGTGGACGGAATCCGCATTGTGACCTTGGGAGGAGCTCTTCAGCCACGGGGAGAAGATGGTTGAGGAAGATTCTTGCGATGACTTTCCCAGTGGCCAACAGCAGGGAGATTTCTCTGTAGTTGCCGCAGTCGGATTTGTTCTCTTTTTTTTGATGCTGGTCTCGATTACAGCATCTCTGAGATCTCCTAGCATGCTCTACTCCTTCCAGATAAGAGAGAGGAGGTCATGCATTCATGCCAATAGTGTTTCTCCGCCATACTTTAGTGCCTCAGCTGGGATTCCATCTGCTCCTGATGCCTTGTTGTTCTTAAGCTGGCAGATGGCCTTTTCTACCTCGTGCAAGGCTGGGATTTTGCTGAGATGGTGGCGGGTAGCATGTTGCGGGATGGAGTCGAGGACACTCGTGTCAAAGGCAGAGTCTCGGTTAAGGAGATCTTCAAAGTGCTCCTTCCAGCGCACCCTGACTGCCTCGGTGTCCTTAATGACTGTTGGCCAGCAGTGGGGTGGGGCCTTGGGTGCTAGGGCCGTAGGTGGACTTAACTGCAGAGAAAAATCTGTCGGCCAGCTGCTGGATCTCCTGTGCTTTCTCCATCCACCATCTATTCTTTAGGTCGTGGGTTTTTTGTTGGATCTCAGCCTTCAGCCACATGCAGAGCTGCTTTGCTGCTCCCGAGTTGGGTTGCTGCTTTAAGTTCTGAAATGCCTTGCGCTTGCAGCTTATTATCTCCTGGTCGTTCTCGTCAAACCAGCCTTGGTGTTTCCTGGTTGAGTGACCGAGCGTCTCTTCGAAGGCGCTGGTTATGGAGGCCTTTAGGGCAGACCAGGTGCTGTGGGCACTCTGCGTCTCGGGGTCATCTCGGGTCGCCAGGTTGGTAGTGAGGTGCTGGCCGTATAGGGCTTACTTAACTGGGTCTTTGAGTGCCTCCGCATTGATTTTTCTGCGGCATTGTTTCTGTTGCCGTCGCTGCTTTGGTGCTATATTGATGGTGATGATGGAGCGGATTAGGTGGTCCATCCAGCAGTCATCAGCTCCTGTCATGGCGCGGGTGATGCGCACGTCCTTGCGGGCCCTCGCTTGGACGATGACGTCGTCGAGCAGGTGCCAGGGCTTGGAGCGAGGATGTTGCCACGATGCCTTGTACTTGTTTCTCTGATGGAACAAGGTGTTGGTGATGAAAAGGTCTGTTCTGGGCATTTTGTCAGGAGCAGGCTACCGCTAGAGTTGGTTTTCCCGACCCCCTCTCTGACGATCACGCCTCCCTAGAGATCTGTGTACTTACCGACTCAGGTGTTGAAGTCACTGAGGAGGATCAGTTTGTCAACCGTAGGGACTTGGGACAAGGATTGTTCGAGCCTGGAGTAGAATTCCTCTTCGGTCTCATCTGTTGCGTCGAGTGTTGGGGCGTACGCGCTGATGACTGTGGCGCACTGGTTCCGGGCGAGGGTGAGCCGAAGAGTCATGAGACGTTCGCTTATCCTGCAGGGGGAGTCTCTGAGGTGACCGACCAGCTCGTTCTTGATGGCGAAGCCAACTCCATGGAGGTGGCGTTCTTCTTCTGGTTTATCTTTCCAGAAGAAGGTGTAACCACTACCTTGTTCTTTGAGCTGGCCTTCCCCTGCCCGCCGGTTCTCACTTAGGGCGGCGATGTCAATGTCGAAGCATCTGAGTTCCCAGGCAACGATGGCGGTGTGACGTTCCGATCTGTCGCTGCTGGGGTTGTCCATGAGGGTCCTGACGTTCCAGGTCCCGAACTTCATTGTTTAGGACCTGAAACTCACACACAGGCATCTTCCACCCTTGGTAATATTAATGGGGACTGTTCTGGCATGCCACCTTGTCCTTCAGGATCTACGGCGGAGGGAGCGTTTACAGCAAGAAATACAGGAACATGTGCACAGAGAGATGAGGAGTGATATTAGGGCTCTCACCAGGAGGCCTTGCCCTCCGAGGGTATTCTGAGAGTACATCTCCTACCTTCCATTAAGCGAGGAGCAGTATATTAGACAGCTCCGCTTCACCAAGGAGGTGGTCACAGAACTCTGCCACCTCCTCCAAACAGACCTCCAGCCTCACACCAGGATGACTTAAACCTCAGATCCCTTTTGCTCACCACATCCCCATCATTCCATCCATCTCGCAGGCCATATCACAGTGCAAAGCTAAAATGAGAGACACCACAAAAGAATGGCAAGTGAAGTAATAAATTTATCAAAAAGTAATGGACACCAAAAATATTTACTTTTCACTCTTGTGCAACCCCTTAGTGCCTGTCGTTACTGTGCCTTTTCCTGCTCTAGTGCTCCTATGAAGTGTTGGCCCAGTGGGTGCAGCAGGGCTGGTGGAAGGCTGCTGAGTGCCCATGTGGGAGACTTCAGATGGCCTTGCAGGACGGCCTCGACCAGCTCGAGACCGGAAAGTCCCGGCTGCAGATTGCACCACCTCAGCATGGGCAGCAGCAGTCTGGGCTGGGTAGGGGGTGGTGTCATTGGGGTCAGCTTGCCTTCCCTGATCCAGAGCGGTTGCGAGTCGCTCCCACTCCCGGGTTCTCAAGCCTGGATTTATTAATCAGAGTATGATAAACTATAGCAGACAACTGTTTTGTGCAAAGAAATGTATGGTTTTTATTCAAGAAGAATGAATACACCTTTTATTAAAACTGAGAAAACTTAGCACTTTAAATGAGAGAAAACTTATCACTCTAATGGAGAATCTTTTACTCAAACACAAGAGAATACACAGCAGTACAACACCTCCCACCTCCCAATTCCCCTATCTAACTAGGTTAGGCTCTGGGGCTTCAGGGACTATGCTCACCAATCCTTCCTTGAAAGTTGGTAATGGCTCACGGTTTCAGGGTGCGTTGGATTTTGTCGATTCTGCTAGCCGTACCCCGAACATAGGAGAGGACTTCTTGCTGCGTGTTCCTCAGTTGGGTGGTGTCTGCTGATGCAGTAGGGTGCGTATTGGATTTATGGGGTAAGTACCCACTTTCTTCCTTCAGCAGTAGGTTTTAAAGTTCTTTTTGGTAATGTTTTACCTGTTGGTAGCTCAGGGATAGCTTGTAGAGTGGAAACAGCTTGTGAATCTTCGGGTTTTCGTCAAGTTGACTTGGGTTTGGAAATCGTTGGTCGCGGTGGCTTAATATTACCAATTTGGTTGCTGGTAATATCTTGGTGGTTGCTTCATGAGCCTCTTGCTGCCGCAGCGTGCTTGGTGTCCTGGTCGTTTGCGATGCTGTTTTAGTTGATGTTCTGAAGAACCAGGTTAACGAAGCTGGTGAGCTGGTCCTGAAGTCTGCCAGGTCTGAAGCTGGTGTAGAAGCCAAGTGCAGTCCTGGCTGTAAAAACAGGCCTTAATTATACTTTGAGAGACTTCCTTATCTGTCCCCAAATCAACCTTGGTTCTTTGTTTCGGGTTTGCAGCCCAGCTAACTGAAACTTGATTAAGTTTTCATCTGGCGTTGATAGACTTTTCTGAGTTGATGAGCTCTTGTCCATTGTGATAGCACTTTTTTTTTGTTTCCGGAAGTCTGGCCTGAGCCAGATATTTCTATGTCTGTTGAAAAGGTGTTGGAATATGTATGTGACATTTGGTTCCTCTTGGTGGGGTGGATAATATTTCTTCCGTGGTCGATTGTCTAAATGCTAATGTTTTCTAGGGGCAGGTTCCGGGGGTAAACAGTTCCCAGACAATTTGATTAGCTCCAATGTCCAAACTGGCCTTTTAGAGATTGACCCCACCACTTTTCTTGCAGATCCAACATTCACCTTTTAAAAATCCCAAACTTGGTTAAAACTCATAGATTTCTTCCATAAGCATTTGGTAGATAGTTCCAAATTAAATTTCCTTTCCAATGAGTCCAAACACTGGGGGGTTCTCCCATGAATTTTGAAACGCTACAGCTGGCTGGATGACAGGCAGTGGCAGCTGTGGGAGCAGGAATGCTGTCATCCTGAGAGAAGACAGCAGGTTCCTCCTCCACTAACCCACTGCTACTCCCGTGGGGCAGCTCCACAGCCTTCCTTGCAATCTGCTGGAGCACAGATTGCTGGCCTGCTGTGAGACTCTGAAAGAACTGGTCAACGGTGGTAGACCCAGCCAAGATGGCAGCAGTCAGACCTTGTGTGGCATCAAGCTGAGACTGCGAGAGAGCAGTCTGAAGTTGGATGCTACCAAGCATAGACTCCATTACAGCACCAAGACGTCATAGAAACATAGAAAATAGATGCAGGAGCAGGCCATTCGGCCCTTCAAGCCTGCACCACCATTCAATAAGATCATGGCTGATCATTCACCTCAGTTCCCCTTTCCTGATTTCTCTCCATACCCCTTGATCCCTTTAGCCGTCAAGGCCATATCTAACTCCCTCTTGAAGATATCTAACAAACTAGCTTCAACAACTCTCTGTGGAAGAGAATTCCACAGGTTAACAACTCTCTGAGTGAAGAAGTTTCTCCTCATCTCAGTCCTAAATGACTTACCCCTTATCGTTAGACTGTGTCCCCTGGTTCTGGACCTACATGCCAAATTTCAATGACCGATGTACCATGACACCCAGGTCTCGTTGCACCTCCCCTTTTCCTAATCTGCCGCCATTCAGATAATATTCTGCCTTCATGTTTTTGCCACCAAAGTGGATAACCTCACATTTATCCACATTATATTGCATCTGCCATTCATTTGCCCACTCACCTAACCTGTCCAAGTCACCCTGCAGCCTCTTAGCATCCTCCTCACAGCTCACACTGCCACCCAGCTTAGTGTCATCTGCAATCTTGGAGATATTACACTCAATTCCTTCATCTAAATCATTGATGTATATTGTAAATAGCTGGGGTCCCAGCACTGAGCCCTGCGGCACCCTACTAGTCACTGCCTGCCATTCTGAGAAGGACCCGTTTATTCCTACTCTCTGCTTCCTGTCTGCCAACCAGTTCTCTATCCACGTCAATACATTACCCCCAATACCATGTGCTTTAATTTTGCACACTAATCTCTTGTGTGGAACCTTATCAAAAGCCTTTTGAAAGTCCAAATACACCACATCCGCTGGTTCTCCCTTGTCCACTCTACTAGTTACATCCTCAAAAAATTCTAGAAGATTTGTCAAGCATGATTTCCCTTTCAGAAATCCATGCTGACTTGGATCGATCCTGTCACTGCTTTCCAAATGCGCTGCTATTTCATCTTTAATAATTGATTCCAACATTTTTCCCACTACTGATGTCAGGCTAACCGGTCTATAATTCCCCATTTTCTCTCTCCCTCCTTTTTTAAAAAGTGGGGTTACATTAGCTACCCTCCAGTCCATAGGAACTGATCCAGAGTTGATAGACTGTTGGTAAATGAGCACCAATGCATCCACTATTTCGAGGGCCACTTCCTTAAGTACTCTGGGATGCAGACTATCACGCCCTGGGGATTTATCAGCCTTCAAACCCATCAATTTCCTTAACACAATTTCCTGACTAATAAGGATTTCCTTCAGTTCCTCCTTCTCGCTAGACCCTCGGTCCCCTAGTATTTCCGAAAGGTTATATATGTCTTCCTTCGTAAAGACAGAACCAAAGTATTTGTTCAATTGGTTTGCCATTTCTTTGTTCCCCATTATAAATTCACCTGATTCTGACTGCAAGGGACCTACGTTTGTCCTCACTTAATCTTTTTCTCTTCACATATCTATAGAACATTTTGCAGTCAGTTTTTATGTTCCCAGCAAGCTTCCTCTCATACTCTATGTTCCCCCTCCTAATTAAATCCTTTGTCCTCCTCCGCTGAATTCTAAATTTCTCCCAGTCCTCAGGTTTGCTGCTTTTTCTGGCCAATTTATATGCCTCTTCCTTGGATTTAACATTATCCCTAATTTCCCTTGTTAGCCACAGTTGAGCCACCTTCCCCATTTTATTTTTACTCCAGACAGAGATGTACAATTGTTGAAGTTCATCCATGTGATCTTTAAATGTTTGCCATTGCCTATCCATCGTCAACCCTTTAAGTATCATTCGCCAGTCTATTCTAGCCAATTCACATCTCATATCATTGAAGGTACCTTTCCTTAAGTTCAGGACCCTAGTCTCTGAATTAACTGTGTCACTCTCCATCTTAATAAAGAATTCTACCATATTATGGTCACTCTTCCCCAAAGGGCCTCGCACAACAAGGTTGCTAATTAGTCCTTTCTCATTACACATCACCCAGTCTAGGATGTCCAGCCCTCTAGTTGGTTCCCCGACATATTGGTCTAGAAAACCATCCCTAATACACTCCAGGAAATCCTCCTCCACCATATTGCTACCAGTTTTCTATTGCGTTAATTTCCTCTTTAACCAGCAACGCTACCCCACCTCCTTTTCCTTTCTGTCTATCCTTCCTGAATGTTGAATACCCCTGGATGTTGAGTTCCCAGCCTTGGTCACCCTGGAGCTGTGTCTCCGTAATCCCAATTATATCATATTCGTTAATAGCTGCCTGTGCAGTTAATTCATTCACTTTATTATGAATACTCCTTGCATTGAGGCACAGAGCCTTCATGCTTGTCTTTTTAACACACTTTGTCCCTTTAGAATTTTGCTGTAATGTGGCCCTTTTTGATCATGTCACTTCCGCCTGTGCTGCAATGGAAGCTGCCAGATCTGGGTCGTTGCGGTCTCTCTGGGCATCTACCATTCTTTGCAGACTGGAAATGATGGGCTCCATGCTTCATGCACAGTCTTGTGCAATGTTGGAGGCGGACTCCTCCACGCTCCTTACCATTGCCGAGAGGCTCTCTGGTACCCTTGCCATTGCACCTATCACCTCGGTGTGCGTGCCCATCACCCTTCTTTTAAATGCCTCAGAAGTGAGGTTTTCATCTAAGTCCTGTGCAGCAGAACTTGCCTTTGGGAAGCTGGCCCCCGAGCTACCCTTTTCCTCTGGACTTGCTGCAACCCACATGTCCCTGGAGCCTCACCCTGTGCAGATCCTGCTACCATACTAGCCTCTAAAGATCGCATAGTGCCAGTATGTGAGCTGGTGCCTACGGGTGAGATATGCAGTGCCTCCTCTTCTCCTACCTCACTCTCTACTGTGCCCTCGGGGACAGGCTGCTCAGGTACTTGCTGATTTTCTGAAAGCATAAAGTCACAAAAGTTGGGAAAATGCTGGAGTCTATTATAAAGGAGGTGATAATGGCACACTTAGATAATATCAATGGGATTAAACAAAGTCAACATGGATTTATGAAAGGAAAATCATGTTTGACAAACCTAATGGAGTTTTTTGAGGATGTAACTGATAGAATAGATAAGGGAGAACCAGTGGATGCAGTGTATTTGGATTTTCAGAAGGCCTTTGATAAAGTCCCATATAAGAAATTAGTGTGCAAAATTAAAGCACATAGGTTTGGGGGTAATGTATTGGCATGGATTGAAAGTTGGTTAACTGACAGGAAACAGAGTAGGAATAAACGGGTCTTTTTTGGGGTGGCGGGCAGTGACTAGTCAGGTACCACAGGGATCAGTGCTTGGGCCCCAGCTATTCACTATATATATAAATGATTTGGATGAGGGAACTAAATGTAATATTTCCAAGTTTGCTGATGACACAAAACTAGGTGGGATTGTGAGTTGTGAGGAGGATGCAAAGATGCTGCAAGGCGATTTAGATAAGTTGGGTGAGTGGGCAAACACATGGCAGATGCAGTATAACGTGGATAAATGTGAAGTTATCCACTTTGGTAGGAAAAACATAAGGACAAAGTATTATTTAAATGGTGATGGCTTGGGAAGTGTCGATGTACAGAGGGACCTGGGTGTCCTTGTACACCAGTCATTGAAAGCAAACATACAGGTACAGCAAGCAGTTAGGAAGGCAAATGGTATGTTGGCCTTCATTGCAAGAGGATTTGAGTACAGGAGCAAGGATGTCTTACTACAGTTATACAGGGCCTTGGTGAGACCGCACCTGGAGTATTGTGTGCAGTTTTGGTCTCCTTACCTAAGAAAGGATATACTTGCTATAGAGGGAGTGCAGCAAAGGTTCACCAGACTGATTCCTGGGATGGCAGGACTGTCGTATGAGGAGAGATTGGGTCGACTAGGCCTGTATTCACTAGAGTTTAGAAGAATGAGAGGGGATCTCATTGAAACGTATAAAATTCTGACTGGGTGGATTGACTGGATGTGGGGAGGATGTTTCCCCTGGCTGGGAAGTCTAGAACAAGGGGTCACAGTCTCAGAATACGGGATAGGAAATTTAGGACCGAGATGAGGAGAAATGTTTTCATTCAGAGAGCGGTGAACCTGTGGAATTCTCTACCACAGAAGGCTGTGGAGGCCAAGTCACTGAATATACTTAAGAGGGAGATAGATAGATTTCTAGACACAAAAGGCATTAAGGGGTATGGGGAAAAAGCGGGAATATAGTGTTGAGATAGAGGATCAGCCATGATCATATTGAACGGCGGTGCAGACTCAAAGGGCCGAATGGCCTACTACTGCTCCTATTTTCTATGTTTCTAAGAGCATAAGGGTTAAGGTGAGGGGCGGGTGGACAGGAAGGGAGAAATTCATGCATACTGTATGATTAGCTGAAAAGTGCAAAATGCTTGTGGAGTGAGGGGGAAGTGGGATGTGAGAAGAAGGATTAGGGATGAGCATACCGTTGTCCCCAAGGGGGTCAACATCACCGTTGGCCACGGCGCCCACCACCTGGTGCCCAAAATTTGCAGCACTCAATTCAACAGCGCAGGCAGAGTTTGGGTGTCAGCTTGTCCCCCACCTGTGCACTCCTGGCCCCTCCTGTTGTGCGCCACCTTGGTCTGCAAGAGGAAGGAAAGTGTGTGAATGAGTGTGAAGCAATGAGTTTGGGTGATGTGCCTACCATAGTTGAATAGCTGTCATTGTGTGCAAGGTGTGAGATGTGGGAGTGAGTGTTGGTGGGTAGCGATTGCTGGCGGGTGAGTGCTGGGGGTGTAATGCTATGAACAATTTGTGAAGATTGTGGTTCAGATGGTGGTATGTCACATTTGTTGAAGCATTCACTCACTCTGACTACCCTAATGAGGTCATTAAATTTCTTCCTGCACTGTGCATGGAGCCTGGGGATCACAGTGTTGCCCGAGATGTGCTGTGCTACCTTCCTCTACATGGTGCAGAAGACTTGTGGTAAGGGCCTCCTACCACTTGCTGTTTAGAGCCCTGCCCTCCATCCCACCACAGTAGAAACCAACGCCTTCAATACTTCATCAGAGAATCTGCAGGCTCTCTCCCTGGGGTGTGGACCTGCCATGAGTACACCTGATTCAGTCCTCCGGCTCCTTCTCCTTGTTCTGCTTCTGCTCGCTGAGGCAGCTGCACAGCCAGCAATGCTGAGAATGAGGTGCTGCGGCATCAATGAACCTCCCCTTTAAGTGTGGCAATGATGACTTGAGATTAGACGGCACCCGATATTGGTCCACCCTTTAAGTTTAATGTCAATGAGCTTGGGTTTTAAGTCTGATTTAGGCCTCCAATCATTTTATTGAGCAGTGAGCGCAAATTTTTCGTGCTGTCTAAAGCATTTGTTCCTGATGCTAATTCTCCAACTCTTCTACTGACACTGCCCATTCCCTGGCTATAACGAATTTCTAGCCTAAAGAGACTGAAAAGGGATGTAGACAGGTTAAGTAAGTGGGCAAGAAGCTGGAAGATGGAGTAATGGCCTCAAGTTTCGACATGATTTGCTCCTGATTTTTAGGAGCAACTGGTGTAGAAGGGAATATCTTAGAAATCGGAATTCTCGTCATTTAGTTTGCTCCAGTTCTAGTCAGTTAGAACAGTTTCACTTTGGAACAGAATTTTTTTTTCAAAAGGGAGCGTGTCCGGCCACTTAGGCCTGTTTTCAAAGTTTTGTCAGTGAAAACTTACTCCAAACTAACTTAGAATGGAGTAAGTGAAGATTTTTGTACGCTCGAAAAAACCTTGTCGACACTTTAGAAAATCAGGCACAGGTTACAAATCAGGCGTAGGGAATGGGGGGCGGGGGGGGGTTTAAAGGGAAGTTTACAAAAATTAAACACTTCAGTTTTACAAATATGGAGCCATAATCAATAATAAATGAAAAAACATCAAATCGACCAATAAATCAATCAAAAAATATTAATAAGAAATAATTTTTTTAAAAATCAATAAATAAAACATTTTCTACTTACCGACTGCAGCACCGGGAGCCCTCCAACAGCGTGCTGGGATCCCCCCCGCAGTGTGTCTCTATCTCTCTGTCTGTCTGTGTGTGTCTCTCATTCTCTGTCTGTCAGTGTCTGTGTTTCTGACAGCGAGGGGAGGAGGAGGAGCGGGGGTAGAGGGAGAGAGGGGGGGAGCAGAGGGAGGGAAGGGGGAGGGATGGGGAGAAGGGGGAGGGGGGAGAAGGGGGAGGGGGAGGGGGAGGAGAAGGGGGAGGGGGGAGGAGGAGAAGGGGGGAAGGAGATGGGGAGAGGGGGGGAAAGGAGATGGGGGGGAAGGAGAAGGGCGAAAGGGGGGGGAAAGGAGAAGGGGGGTAAGGAGAAGGGGGAGGAGATGAGGGGGAAAGGGGGGTAAGGAGATGGGGGGGGTAGAAGGAGATGGGGGAGGGAGGCTGAACGGGCAGGGCCCACGACTTCGGGCAGGGCCCATCCCCAGCACCAGATTTACAGGTAGGTGGCGTTGGGTCGGGTCGGGGGGAGCGTGGGTCGGGGGGGGGGGGGTGGTGAGAGGGAGGTCGGTTCAGTTCGGGTCGGGGGGAGGGAGGGAGAGGGAGGTCAGGTCGGGGGGAGGGAGGTCAGGTCGGGTCCAGTCGGGGGGGGGCGGGGTGAAGCGGGAGTTGGGTCGGTGTCGGGGTCGGTGTCGGGTCGGGTCCGGAGGCGGGGAGCAGAAAGCGGGAGTCGAGTCGGGTCGGGAGGAAGCAGGAGCTGGCCGTGGGAGGAGCCTTATTCACGCAGCCCCAGTGAGGCCATTCGGCCCCTCCCACACAGTTTTGGGCGCCTGGAGCTACTGCACATGCGCGCCCAATGTAGCGCGCATGTGCAGAGGTCCCGGCACTGTTTTCAGCGCAGGGACCTAGCTCCACCCCCTACAGCTCCTGCTGCGCTGCGCCGAGGGCCAGAGGACCTGCAAGGAGCTGGAGAATCTGGAAGTTTTTTTTAGGCGCACTTTGTGGCGCGAAAAACAGGCGTCCAAGTCGGGACTGCGCTGTTCTAGGCGTGGCTCGAAACTTGGGCCCATAATGTGGGAAAATGTGAGGTTATTCACTTTGGTAAGAAGAATAGAAAAACAAGCGTTCGCCGCTGACCTTAAAGAAAGCTGCCCACAGAGATCTCGTGGTTTCTGTGGCGAGTAAACATAGAAACATAGAAACATAGAAAATAGGTGCAGGAGTAGGCCATTCGGCCCTTCTAGCCTGCACCGCCATTCAATGAGTTCATGGCTGAACATGCAACTTCAGTACCACATTCCTGCTTTCTCGCCATACCCCTTGATCCCCCTAGTAGTAAGGACTTCATCTAACTCCTTTTTGAATATATTTAGTGAATTGGCCTCAACAACTTTCTGTGGTAGAGAATTCCACAGGTTCACCACTCTCTGGGTGAAGAAGTTTCTCCTCATCTCGGTCCTATATGGCTTACTCCTTATCCTAAGACTGTGACTCCTGGTTCTGGACTTCCCCAACATTGGGAACATTCTTCATGCATCTAACCTGTCTAAACCCATCAGAATTTTAAACGTTTCTATGAGGTCCCCTCTCATTCTTCTGAACTCCATTGAATTTCAAGCCTAGTTGATCCAGTCTTTCTTGATAGGTCAGTCCCGCCATCCCGGGAATCAGTCTGGTGAACCTTCGCTGCACTCCCTCAATAGCAAGAATGTCCTTCCTCAACTGTACACAATACTCCAGGTGTGGCCTCACCAAGGCCCTGTACAACTGTAGCAACACCTCCCTGCCCCTGTACTCAAATCCCCTCGCTATGAAGGCCAACATGCCATTTGCTTTCTTAACCGCCTGCTGTACCTGCATGCCAACCTTCAATGACTGATGTACCATGACACCCAGGTCTCGTTGCACCTCCCCTTTTCCTAATCTGTCACCATTCAGATAATAGTCTGTCTCTCTGTTTTTACCACCAAAGTAGATAACCTCACATTTATCCACATTATACTTCATCTGCCATGCATTTGCCCACTCACCTAACCTATCCAAGTCGCTCTGCAGCCTCATAGCATCCTCCTCGCAGCTCACACTGCCACCCAACTTAGTGTCATCCGCAAATTTGGAGATACTACATTTAATCCTCTCGTCTAAATCATTAACGTACAGTGTAAACAGCTGGGGCCCCAGCACAGAACCTTGCGGTACCCCACTAGTCACTGCCTGCCATTCTGAAAAGTCCCCATTTACTCCTACTCTTTGCTTCCTGTCTGACAACCAGTTCTCAATCCATGTCAGCACACTACCCCCAATCCCATGTGCTTTAACTTTGCACATTAATCTCTTGTGTGGGACCTTGTCGAAAGCCTTCTGAAAGTCCAAATATACCACATCAACTGGTTCTCCCTTGTCCACTCTACTGGAAACATCCTCAAAAAATTCCAGAAGATTTGTCAAGCATGATTTCCCTTTCACAAATCCATGCTGACTTGGACCTATCATGTCACCTCTTTCCAAATGCGCTGCTATGACATCCTTAATAATTGATTCCATCATTTTACCCACTACTGAGGTCAGGCTGACCCCGGTCTATAATTCCCTGTTTTCTCTCTCCCTCCTTTTTTAAAAAGTGGGGTTACATTGGCTACCCTCCACTTGATAGGAACTGATCCAGAGTCAATGGAATGTTGAAAAATGACTGTCAATGCATCCGCTATTTCCAAGGCCACCTCTTTAAGTACTCTGGGATGCAGTCCATCAGGCCCTGGGGATTTATCGGCTTTCAATCCCATCAATTTCCCCAACACAATTTCCTGACTAATAAGGATTTCCCTCAGTTCCTCCTCCTTACTAGACCCTCTGAACCCTTTTATATCCGGAAGGTTGTTTGTGTCCTCCTTAGTGAATACCGAACCAAAGTTCCCATCAATTTCCCCAACACAATTTCCCGACTAATAAGGATTTCCCTCAGTTCCTCCTCCTTACTAGACCCTCCGACCCCTTTTATATCCGGAAGGTTGTTTGTGTCCTCCTTAGTGAATACCGAACCAAAGTACTTGTTCAATTGGTCTGCCATTTCTTTGTTCCCCGTTATGACTTCCCCTGATTCTGACTGCAGGGGACCTATATTTGCCTTTACTAACCTTTTTCTCTTTACATATCTATAGAAACTTTTGCAATCCGTCTTAATGTTCCCTGCAAGCTTCTTCTCGTACTCCATTTTCCCTGCCCTAATCAAACCCTTTGTCCTCCTCTGCTGAGTTCTAAATTTCTCCCAGTCCCCGGGTTCGCTGCTATTTCTGGCCAATTTGTATGCCACTTCCTTGGCTTTAATACTATCCCTGATAGCCATGGTTGAGCCACCTTCCTTTTTTTATTTTTACGCCAGACAGGAATGTACAATTATTGTAGTTCATCCATGCGGTCTCTAAATGTCTGCCATTGCCCATCCACAGTCAACCCCTTAAGTATCATTCGCCAATCTATCCTAGCCAATTCACGCCTCATACCTTCAAAGTTAGCCTTCTTTAAGTTCTGGACCATGGTCTCCGAATTAACTGTTTCATTCTCCATCCTAATGCAGAATTCCACCATATTATGGTCACTCTTCCCCAAGGGGCCTCGCACAACGAGATTGCTAATTAATTCTCTCTCATTACACAACACCCAGTCTAAGATGGCCTCCCCCCTAGTTGGTTCCTCGACATATTGGTCTAGAAAACCATCCCTTATGCACTCCAGGAAATCCTCCTCCACCGTATTGCTTCCAGTTTGGCTAGCCCAATCTATGTGCATATTAAAGTCACCCATTATAACTGCTACACCTTTATTGCATGCACCCCTAATTTCCTGTTTGATGCCCTCCCCAACATCCCTATTACTGTTTGGAGGTCTGTACACAACTCCTACTAACGTTTTTTGCCCTTTGGTGTTCTGCAGCTCTACCCATATAGATTCCACATCATCCAAGCTAATGTCCTTCCTAACTATTGCATTAATCTCCTCTTTAACCAGCAATGCTACCCCACCTCCTTTTCCTTTTATTCTATCCTTCCTGAATGTTGAATACCCCTGGATGTTGAGTTCCCAGCCTTGATCATCCTGGAGCCATTTCTCTGTAATCCCAATCACATCATATTTGTTAACATCTATTTGCACAGTTAATTCATCCACCTTATTACGGATACTCCTTGCATTAAGACACAAAGCCTTCAGGCTTGTTTTTTTAACACCCTTTGTCCTTTTAGAATTTTGCTGTACAGTAGTTTGCCCTTCTGGATGTGCAATTGCTTGCAGCACTGGGTAATGGGAGTCCTCAGCGAAGAGCTGCTCTGATGTCAACAAGCTGTCTAAGCAACCATCACATTGAAGAATTCTCACAGACAGCAAACCAGGAAATGAAAAGTACTGAATTATCTGCTCTTTCTAAAAATGTTACAGAGTAAAATAATGATTGGGATATGCACATGAGGTTATGGTAGAAGCTGAAATATCATCAACAAAGATTTAAAAAAAATGTAAATTGTAATTTTTATCATAATGGAAAAATTTGACACCCCACAAAAATATACATTCACAGAATGGTTGGTTAGCAGTCAATATGCTGCTAAAACCCCAGTTACAACTATTCCAACAAGACTTAACATTTAATAGGGTATTTAACAACGATATTAGCGTGGAAAATCTCAAGTTCGTGTCAGTTTCACTGATCACGCTGATTGCCAGCTTTGGGGGTGGTTTGTGGGGGGTGGGGGGAGGGGGCAGTCCCACAGCGCAGCCAGTGTCGGAGCAGTGAATGACTGACCGCAACTTCAGAATTTCCACGTTTAGATGCGCATGCACTAAATCATGAAGTTACGGTCAGTTTCAGAGGGGTAATGACAGCGAAAATTGAAAGTTTGCCATCATTACCCACTGCAAAGTCCAGGCCATTACTTTTTTAAAAGGTGAGAAACTTTTAAATGTTGGTGTTCAGTGGGATGTGGGAATAAAGGGATATGGGGATCAGGTGGGAAAGTGGAGTTGAGGTTGAAGCTTAACCATAATCGTATTGAATAATGGAGTAGGTCTGAGAGGCCGTATGGCCTATTGCTGCTCCTATTTCTTGAGTTCTTATGTTCTCCCTCCAATATCCAGTCTCTCTGGAAAAGGAGGTGGGGTAGCGTTGCTGGTTAAAGAGGAGATTGACGCAATAGTAAGGAAGGACATTAGCATGGATGATGTACAATCTGTATGGGTAGAACTGCGGAACACCAAAGGGCAGAAAACGCTAGTGGGAGTTGTATACAGACCACCAAATAGTAGTAGTGAGGTTGGGGGTGGCATCAAACAGGAAATTAGGGATGCGTGCAATAAAGGTACAGCAGTTATCATGGGTGACTTTAATCTACATATAGATTGGGCTAACCAAACTGGTAGCAACACAGTGGAGGACGATTTCCTGGAGTGTATTAGGGATGGTTTTCTAGACCACTTTGTCGAGGAACCAACTAGAGAGCAGGCCATCCTAGACTGGGTCTTCTGTAATGAGAAAGGACTAATTAGCAATCTTATTGTGCGAGGCCCCTTGAGGAAGAGTGACCATAATATGGTAGAATTCTTCATTAAGATGGAGAGTGACACAGTTAATTCAGAGACTAGGGTCCTGAACTTAAGGAAAGGTAACCGCTGGTATGAGTCATGAATTGGTAAGGATAGACTGGCGAATGATACTTAAAGACTTGATGGTGGATAAGCAATGGCAAACATTTAAAGATCACATGGATGAATTTCAACAATTGTACATCCCTGTCTGGTGTAAAAATAAAACGGGGAAGGTGGCTCAACCGTGGCTAACAAGGGAAATTGGGATAGTGTTAAATCCAAGGAAGAGGCATATAAATTGGCCAGTAAAAGCAGCAAACCTGAGGACTGGGAGAAATTTAGAATTCAGCAGAGGAGGACTAAGGGTTTAATTAGGAGGGGGAAAATAGAGAATGAGAGTAAGCTTGCAGGGAACATAAAAATGGACTGCAAAAGTTTCGATAGATATGTGAAGAGAAAACAATTAGTGTAGACAAATGTAAGTCCCTTGCAGTCAGAATCAGGTGAATTTATAATGGCGATCAAAGAAATGGCAAACCAATTGAACAAATACTTTGATTCTGTCTTCACTAAGGAAGACACAAATAACCTTCCGGAAGTACTAGGGGACCGAGGGTCTAGCGAGAAGGAGGAATGAAGGAAATCCTTATTAGTCAGGAAATTGTGTTAGGGAAATTGATGGGATTGAAGGCCGATAAATCCCCAGGGCCTGATAGTCTGCATCCCAGAGTACTTAAGGAAGTGGCCCTAGAAATAGTGGACGCATTGGTGGTCATTTTCCAACATTCTATAGACTCTGGATCAGTTCCTATGGATTGGAGGGTAGCTAATTTAACCCCACTTTTTAAAAAGGGAGGGAGAGAGAAAACGGGTAATTATAGACCGGTTAGCTTGGCATCAGTAGTGGGGAAAATGTTGGAATCAATTATTAAAGATGAAATAGCAGCGCATTTGGAAAGTAGTGACAGGATCAGTCCAAGTCAGCATGAATTTATGAAAGGGAAATCATGCTTGATAAATCTTCTAGAATTTTTTGAGGATGTAACTAGTAGAGTGGACAAGGGAGAACCAGTGGATGTGGTGTATTTGGACTTTCAAAAGGCTTTTGACAAGTCCCACACAAGAGATTAGTGTGCAAAATTAAAGCACATGTTATTGGTGGTGGATAGAGAACTGGTTGGCAGACAAGAAGCAAAGTAGGAATAAACGGGTCCTTTTCAGAATGGCAGGCAGTTACTAGTGGGGTGCCGCAGGGTTCAGTGCTGGGACCCCAGCTATTTACAATATACATTAATGATTTAGACAAAGGAATTGAACGTAATATCTCAAAGTTTGCAGATGACACTAAGCTGGGTGGCAGTGTGAGCTGTGAGGAGGATGCTAAGAAACTGCAGGGTGACTTGGACAGGTTAGGCAAGTGGGCAAATGCATGGCAGATGCAGTATAATGTGGATAAATGTGAGGTTATCTACTTCGGTGGCAAAAACACGGAGGCAGAATATTATCTGAATGGCGGCAGATTAGGAAAAGGGGAGGTGCAACGAGACCTGGGTGTCATGGTACATCAGTCATTGAAAGTTGGCATGCAGGTACAGCAGGCGGTGAAGAAGGCAAATGGTATGTTGGCCTTCATAGCTAGGGGATTTGAGTATTGGAGCAGGGAGGTCTTACTGCAGTTGTACTGGGCCTTGGTGAGGCCTCGCCTGGAATATTGTGTTCAGTTTTGGTCTCCTAATCTGAGGAAGGACGTTCTTGCTATTGAGGGAGTGCAGCAAAGGTTCACCAGACTGATTCCCGGGATGGCAGGACTGACATGTGAGGAGAGACTGGATTGACTGGGCCTGTATTCACTGGAGTTTAGAAGGATGAGAGGGATCTCATGGAAACATATAAAATTCTGATGGGACTGGATAGGTTAGATGCACGAAGAATGTTCCCGATGTTGGGGAAGTCCAGAACTAGGGGACACAGTCTAAGGATAAGGGGTAAGCCATTTAGGACTGAGATGAGGAGAAACTTCTTCACTCAGAGAGTTGTTAACCTGTGGAATTGTCTACCGCAGAGAGTTGTTGATGCCAGTTCATTGGATATATTCAAGAGGAAGTTAGTTGTGGCCTTTATGGCAAAAGGGATCAAGGGGTATGGAGAGAAAGCAGGAAAGGGGTACTGAGGTGAATGATCAGTCATGATCATATTGAATGGTGGTGCATGCTCGAAGGGCCGAATGCACCTATTTTCTATGTTTCTATGTTTCTCTGCAGCAGATTTTATCATTTTTTGAAGACATAAGAACATAAGAACATAAGAATTAGGAACAGGAGTAGACCATCTAGCCCCTCGAGCCTGCTCCGCCATTCAACAAGATCATGGCTCCCCGTAACCCTTAATTCCCTTATTGGTTAAAAATCTATCTATCTGTGACTTGAATACATTCAATGAGCTAGCCTCAACTACTTCCTTGGGCAGAGAATTCCACAGATTCACAACAATCTGGGAGAAGAAATTCCTTCTCAACTCGGTTTTAAGTTGGCTCCGCCGTATCTTGAGGCTGTGCCCCCTAGTTCTAGTATCCCCGACCAGTGGAAACAACCTCTCTGCCTCGATCTTGTCTATCCCTTTCATTATTTTAAATGTTTCTATAAGATCACCCCTCATCCTTCTGAACTCCAACGAGTAAAGATCCAGTCTACGCAATCTATCATCATAAGGTAACCCCCTCATCTCCGGAATCAGCCGAGTGAATCGTCTCTGTACCCCCTCCAAAGCTAGTATATCCTTCCTTAAGTAAGGTGACCAAAACTGCACGCAGTACTCCAGGTGCGGCCTCACCAATACCCTGTACAGTTGAAGAAGGACCTGCTTTCGTACTCCAGTTTAGGTAGCCAAGAATAATACACAGACTGTTAAGAAAGGGAAGCACTGTGATTGCATACACTTTACATTTTGTCAAATAAAATTCCTGGGCACAGGATTTGCAGCATGTGCAGAGAGTCTCGTTTGTGAGACAAGGAAGGAGATGTGTAGTGAAGACCTGTGTTCTACCTGGAAGTAGGGCGATGGTGGAAAAGGGCATTGTGATTTATTGCAGGGGAAGATGTCGGAAGGATCGGTAATGGGAAGGGTGCATGGGGACATGAGGATAAAGTATCCCTCTGAATGGCTCTTGTGGCTGTGAAAGATATTTGTGCTGATGCATTTGTCAGCAGGCTGTTGATGCTCTTCAGAAGGTGCTTGCTCCAACTGCTCGATATGGTTGCCTCTTTGAATAGTGAAGTTGTGGAGAACGCAGCAGGATACAATAATCCAGGAAACTTTGGCTAGGTTATCATCATCATCATCATAGGCAGACCCTCAAAATCGAGGAAGACTTGCTTCCACTGTAAAAATGAGTTCTCAGGTGACTGAACAGTCCAATACGGGAATTACAGTCTCTGTCACAGGTGGGACAGACAGTTGTTGAAGGAAAGGGTGGGTGGGGAGCCTGGTTTGCCGCACGCTCCTTCCGCTGCCTGCGCTTGTTTTCTGCATGCTCTCGGCGACGAGACTCTAGGTGCTCAGCGCCCTCCCCGATGCACTTCCTCAACTTAGGGCGGTCTTGGGCCAGGGATTCCAAGGTGCCGGTGGGGATGTTGCACTTTATCAGGGCGGCTTTGAGGGTGTCCTTGAAACCTTTCTTCTGCCCATCTGGGGCTCGCTTTCTGTGTTGGAGTTCCGAGTAGAGCGCTTGCTTTGGGAGTCTCGTGTCAGGCATGCGAACAATGTGGCCCGCCCAAGGAGCTGTGGTCAGTGCTTCGATGCCGGGGATGTTAGCCTGAACAAGGACATTAACGTTGGTGCATCTGTCCTCCCAGGGGATTTGCAGGATCTTGCGGAGACAATGCTGGGTATTTCTCCAGTGATTTGAGGTGTCTACTGTATATACTGAAGGATACCCCAAATCTGCCAAGACATTGGCGTTTCTATTCCGAAGGTACAGTGCTGGAAAGTAGAAATCATTCTTGAAAGATATGTAGATGGTACATTTGGTTTACAGGCTCGTCCAACTCATATGCAGATTTCATTCCAGCAAGCACATGAGCTGCATAAGGAATCAAAGGACGATTTGAAGTGCTAACCACCCAGGATGATTTCCCTGCCAGTAAGGATGAGTATAGAAGTTGTTTTCTGTGCTGCTGGCAGCTTTTTGACCCCCCTACTGGTCACACTACAGGCTTCATCCAAGCTTTGATGTCAAAATATATTTCCATGGTCATTGTTTCTTTGGACAGTCATTGGACTGTGTCATCTCATCATAGTCAGTCCCTTGGGATCGAGGAAGACTTGCTTCCACTCTTAGCATGAGTTCTTAGGTGGCTGTACAGTCCAATACGAGAACCACAGTCTCTGTCACAGGTGGGACAGACAGTCGTTGAAGGGAAGGGGGAGCCTGGTTTGCCGCACGCTCCTTCTGCTGCCTGCGCTTGATTTCTGCATGCTCTCGGTGACGATACTCGAGGAGCTCAGCGCCCTCCCGAATGTACTTCCTCCACTTAGGGCGGTCTTTCGCCAGAGACTCACAGGTGTCAGTGGGGATGTTGCACTTTATCAGGGAGGCTTTGAGGGTGTCCTTGTAATGTTTCCTCTGCCCACCTTTGGCTCGTTTGCCGTGGACGAGTTCCAAGTAGAGCGCTTGCTTTGAAAGTCTCGTGTCTGGCATGCAGACTATGTGGCCTGCCCAGCGGAGCTGATCAAGTGTGGTCAGTGCTTCAATGCTGTGGATGTTGGCCTGGACGAGGACGCTAATGTTGGTGCGTCTGCCCTGGATTTGTAGGATCTTGCGGAGATATTGTTGGTGGTATTTCTCCAGCGACTTGAGGTATCTACTGTACATGGTCCACGTCTCTGAGCCATACAGGAGGGTGGGTATTACTACGGCCCTGTAGACCATGAGCTTGGTGACAGTTTTGAGGGCCTGGTCCTGGTCTTCAAACACTCTTTTCCTCAGGCAGCCAAAGGCTGCACTGGCGCACTGGAGGTGGTGTTGGATCTCGTCGTCAATGTCTGCTCTTGTTGATAGGAGGCTCCCGAGATAAGGGAAGTGGTCCATGTTGTCCAGGGCCGTGCCGTGGATCTTGAAGTCTGGGGGGCAGTGATGTGCGGCGAGGACAGGCTGGTGGAGGATCTTTGTCTTACTGATGTTTCGTATAAGGCCCATGCTTTCATATGCCTCAGTAAATACGTTGACTATGTCCTGGAGTTCAGCCTCTGTATTTGTGACTCATTGACCCACCAGCAGCAACTGTGCACAAAGTAATATTTTGGACGTTGGCAATACGACTCATGCCCCTTCACTGAATACAGCCTTTTTCGGAGGTTGCTCAAGTTATTTGTGATGGCTACACTATTGTCTATGCCACTTTCATAGAATCATAAATGGTTACAGTACAGAAAGAGGCTGTTTGGCCCGTTGAGCCCGTGCCGGCTCTCTGCAAGAGCACTTCAACCAATCCCACTCCCCCGCTCTTTCCCAGTAGCCTTGCAGTTTGTTTCCTTCAGGTAGTTATCCAATTCCCAGTTTGCCATGCTCGTGCAGCGTTTTCCTTCTTTCATGTTCACTTTTACTATGCAGATCATTTGAAAATTGTGTCTAACTTGTATTTAATCCATTTGGAGGCTTTATTCAATCTTGTTTTGGAACGTTTCTGTGTGGGCTTTTCTCATTCCATGCTCCTTTATTTTCTTAGGGTAGACTGTATATGGTCTGTAGAAGGAGTAAGTTTAACTGGTTTAATGGACTTAATAGAACAAGATGCATCCAGCTCCTGATAGCTGCTTGTAAGGTAGTGCACCATATTTAAAATGCAGATCATATCCTGATAATTCCTTGGTTGTGGAGGTGTATTGGCAGTGCTAGCTGAACCATTGGACGAGGAGTTAGATCAAGAAGTGTTTGCCTCCCACACCTTCCTGTGAACATAGTGAAATGTGAGGATAATAATGGGACAAAATTATCAGCCCTAAATCCCATCATTTTTGTTTGATTGACCCATTGGAAAGAACACCTACATGAAGCCGGGGCTCCTGCCAGCAACAGTGCATCAATGAAGTGAAAATTTAAGTACTAAACAGCAAACGTACTTTGCTCATATTTAGGCCAATTTGGCTTTTTAATTGGCAGTTCTCGAGGGCCCTTCAACCTGCCCAGCACCCAGATCTCTGGGGCCAGCAGGGGAAATTGAGGTAGTCCATTGGAGGAAATCCAACTCAAATCCAGGGGTTCATAATCAGGGTTCCTTTATACCTTATTCTTCTGGAGGAAGAAGAGTAGACGGAGGAGCAATTCAGGAAAGTTCAGCTCATGAGGCACCATTGGAGGAGGATGATACCTTATCATTGGTACCCAATGGTATGAATGTAGAGTCTCCAATGCTCCTGCTGTGATCTGAGTCAGGAATCTGCCTCCGGAGGCCACACTTCTCCAAAGAAGCACTGGAATAATTATGTCTCCTGCTACAGCCAGACCTGCAATCCACCTCCACCATTTGGACTGCACTTCCCGTCCCTGTGAACGTAACCATTGCCCTACTTTTCAGGGTGCAACACAGGACTTGACTCAGGTAAGTCGGTGTGTTGTGCATGCCTGTATTCATCAGCTCAATGATACATTTTTTGTCAAGGCAGCAACATGAGAGAGCAGTACATATTTCCTGTGGGGTTTATTTCCCCAGGGCACAAAGGGCACCATCTAAGAAAGCATTCCATTTGTTAGATGTGCAGCTGGCAAGTAGCACAGATCATTGACGATCTTCCGACATTGCACAGTCATCCTGGGAGTTGGGGACCTGACACTAATAGCCACCACCACCTCCCTCCACAAGGGTTCACTTGCTGCTCACCCCGATCAGCTCAACCCTTTGGCTGGATGGGATATGCCCTGCACCATTTGCTCGACACCATTGCTTCCCCCTTGTTGGTAATGCTTGGCCTGTGAAGCTGCTGCCCCTTTAACTTGATCAATGCTCTGTTCCAGCCAAGGTTTCCGACTGCCCTCTGTGTAAATGGTCACTCACGGGCAGTCGATGCACTCCCAACCAGCCCAACTGTATGCACTGACCCCAGGATTTCAGATGGAGCCAGTGTCCCAATGTTTTGATATCACAGGACCCACCAAACTACACATCTGGTGGGCGAGCAGACCCACGGAAATTTCTGGGTTCCTACATGTTAGGAGTGCCTGCGAATAAATTAGCATTATCATATGAAATGGGTTCAGTGAGAATTACCTACTTTAGGCTGACCACACGTTCCTGTTTTCCGGGGTCACTCGCCAGATGAGGTACTGTGTCCCCCAGCAAACAATGTCCCCAGGAGAGTCCCTGGTTCACAAAACCCTTCCCTGGGTATCCCGGGCAGTTTGCGGCTCGAAGGCTAAATTAGACAACAACTTGTACAATGGTCAGAGTGACTCACTGCGCATGCGCGATGGGGCAGTTGTTCTGCGCATACGCCCATTGATGGTTCTGTGTTTCCGGCCGGGCTCCTGCTTCTGAATTGTCAGTGCTGGAAGTATCTGGGAGCACAGCAACTGGAGCGGGTGAGGAAAAGGCTGTGAGGGAGGGCCTGGTCACTGTCACAGGGGAAAGGGGGGTAGACTAATTCTAGACACCAGGGGAGGAGTCAGGTGTGACCTCAATCACAGGCGGGGGAGGGGGGCGGGGCGGAGGGGCCAGGTCAGGTGTGACCTCAATCACCGGGGGTCAGGTGTGACCTCAGTCACGGGTTGCGGGGTCAGTAGTGACCTCTGTCACGGGCAGGGTGGGGTCAGGTGTGACCTCAGTCATGGGGAGGGGGGGATTGGGGTTGTGTGTGACCTCAGTCACGGGGTGGGGGCGGGGTCGTGTGTGACCTCTGTCGCGGGGTGGGGTCAGGTGTGACCTCAGTCATGGGGAGGGGGGGATTGGGGTTGTGTGTGACCTCAGTCACGGGGGGGCGGGGTCAGGTGTGACCTCTGTCGCAGGGTGGGGTCAGGTGTGACCTCAGTCATGGGGAGGGGGGGATTGGGGTCATGTGTGACCTCAGTCACGGGGGGGGGCGGGGTCAGGTGTGACCTCTGTAACGTGGTGCGGGGTCAGGTGTGACCTCAGTCACGGTGGAGTGGTGCTGGGAGGGAGGGGTTGTAGTGGGGGGGGGGGGTGGGGGCAGGTGTGATCTCAGGGAGGTGGGATGGGGCAGGGCTCAGGTGTAAAAAATCCTTGTGTGACTATTAATTTGATTTACTGTATGTTCCAGAATTTAATGTTGAGCAAATAACCTACTATTATCATATAAAATAGAAATAGCACAAATGGTGGGCTATAAAATCCTTCCAACCCCGAATAACAAATATGACTATAAATTTGAATGTGCTGTTTTCCAGAAATAAATTCCATTTAATACTGAGTGATGCACTTTCTATAATTGCAAAATGTCTCAAATAAACTTCAGGGAATCATTTTGCAAACAAGAGAGATAGTAAAATCACAGAAGTAACTAAATTATTTAAAATATAACAACCTTTTCTCGGAAAACTAAGGGGTGGTAGTAAATTTTCAAATTTGGTAACAGTGAATGGGTCAATGAGAGAATAACTTGCTTGGTTTGACTAGGAAAGGTCTACTGCTGTCAAGTGCTTACCTTAGAAAAGAAATGGAATAATACAATTAGAGAAGTTCAATTAAAAAGTTGTCACTATAAAAAATCAGGAAGCATATTAAGTGCATCAGAATGGAGAATTTTAGCTCTGAGAAAAGATTGGATAGGTTGTTTTCTTTGGAACAGAGGAGGCTGAGGGGAGAACTTATTGAGGTGTATAAAATTATGAGGGGCCGGGATAGAGTGGCTAGGAAGGACCTATTTCCCTTAGCAGAGGGGTTAACAATCAGGGGGCATAGATTTAATGTAATTGGTAAGAGGTTTAGAGAGGATTTGAGGGGAATTTTCTTCACCCAGAGGGTGGTGGGGGTCTGGAACTCACTGCCTGAAAGGGTGGTAGCGGCAGAAACCTTCACCACATTTAAAAAGTACTTGGATGTGCACTTGAAGTGCCATAACCTACAGGGCTATGGACCAAGAGCTGGAAAGTGGGATTAGGCTGGATAGCTCTTTGTCGGCCGGCACGGACATGATGGGCCGAAATGGCCTCCTTCCTTGCTGTAAATTTCTATGATCCTCTGATTCTAATGTCCATCTGTAACCTCCTGGTAACATTACTATCCTAGCACCAATTTGTAAATTGTATTTTCCCTTTTTCCTCAGCAGTACAAGAATAAATGAACTAAATACCAATGAACTAAAAACACTAACTTGGCCTATTATTGTAGTAATGTTACACGGCATATTCCAACCCTGTGATCAGGCGCACAAAACCAATGCTATAAGCAGACTCGCATCAAGTAGTAACAGGAGCAGCCAAGTAAATACAGTGTTGCAAAATTTTGAAGACTGTGGACAGAAGGGTAGAGTGGCACACTACATTACAACACTATAGGGTGAACTCTGTAATCCCACACTCCCAAGATGAAAGGGTGTGTGGGACAGAGAGAGTGTGCCCGATTCTCACACCCACACTCCCTGTCAGCATGGCACCCCACTGTGAGTGCAGGATCATGGAATTAATTCTTTGATCTTTTAACCCCTGAGGCCTGGGTTTGAAGCTAGCACAAAACAGGGAGGGTAGGGTGTGTGGAGGATGGTGTATGTGTGTGTGTGTGTGTGTGTGTGGGGGTGAGGGGAGGAGGAGATTCCTCTAACAATTAAAATCATTTTAGATTGTATTCAGTTTATCGTTCTGTCCGCAATAAATGCATTTGTGCTTCCAAGATCTTTCATTTAAAAATAAAATATATGCAGTTCATACATAATTAGTTACAGTATTGTTAAAATTTCAAATTTGCAATTCAGATTTTCAGACAGCATCAAATGGACCAAATAGCTAGATTAAGAAAAACTTAACTCCTTCAAGAACTGGTAGATACAGACTGATATACATTTTAAGGCATCGCCTGTGGGAAACATGTTGATGTTGATCATTCTTGTCAGCTCCAAAAGGCTGCCATTTCACATAAACATGTTTTCGCATCATATGAACAGCAGGCCACGACTGCATTAACTAAATGCAGGCTACAGAATGGGATTCAGTGTCTTACTGAAAAACAAACTTTGACATGACCTTGAATGCACATTTCAGGTGGCCAAAAAATTGACTTATGTAAACCCAACTCGTTTGGTGATTTATTTTAATGTGTAGCATATATTTGTAATATACACTTCAAAAGTATGACAAGTTGTTAAACAAAATGAAGAAGGAAGAGATTCTGTGTCAGTGGGTCTCGTACTCACTGCCGATAGAATTTGTCTAAGAATTAAGGATATTTGGGGTGATATTAGTGTCTCTCCACACCAAGACAGATTTAGTACAAGAATAAATGAACTAAATACCAATGAACTAAAAACACTAACTTGGCCTATTATTGTAGTAATGTTACACGGCATATTCCAACTCTGTGATCAGGCGCACAAAACCAATGCTATAAGCAGACTCGCATCAAGTAGTAACAGGAGCAGCCAAGTAAATACAGTGTTGCAAAGTCTCAGAAATGTCATTGACTTGAGGAGCATCAAATGAAGGGAGATATGAAGGAAGAACGCAGCAAGTAAAGGGCCATTCCTTTGGGCCCAGTTGCAAATGCCTAAAATAAATTGCATGGCTTTATTTGAGGAGGTTACATTCTGAGGTATAGGTGTAATGTCATTATTGAGGTTTATACATTGCTGACTCCAGATTTAGATGAATCCTCTGTGACTCCAACTGTTTTGTCTATCATAGCATCCATTTACCTTTTGGCTACTGCAGCTCTTAAGGCAGCAGGAGATTACACTAGCATTGACCAAGGTCTTCTGAACTCAGGAGGTGACTGAGACGTATTGCCCCGTAAGGCTGACTAGCAAACCAAATAATAAAACTTATGTCTCATCTCAGTGATCCTCGAGTACTTTATGTATTTGACTAGACCCATGTAGGTTCCATCAGTCAGAGCGTGTACATCAGCTGCAATCAGTTTCCTCAGCATGAAGCTAGTCTGTAATGCAACAACTAGTCTTCCCAGTGATGCCAAAATTCCCTGAGTTAAAACATCCTGTTATAGAGCGAATGTTTGGCTTGTTCAGTCATTTACACCAATGAGCAACAACAATTGGAGTCACTTGGAGGATTGCAAATGTTACAACGCTGTTCAAAAAAGGGGAGAGGGATAACCCTGGCAACTCCACGCCAGTCAGTCTAACGTTGGTGGTGGGGAAAATTTTAGAGACAATAATTAGGGACACAAGTAATTGGCACTTGGCAAAATATGAGTTAATAAATGAAAGCCAGCACAAATTTGTTAAAGGCAAATCATAACAAAGTCTAACTGATTGATGAAGCAACAAAAAGGGTTGATGAGTGTAGTTTGGTTGATGTTGCATACATGGATTTTCAAAAGGTGTTTGATAAAATACCGCATAATAGGCTTGTTAGCAAAATTGAATCCCGAGGGATTAAAGGGACAGTGGCTGTGTGTGTACGAAATTGGGTAATCGACAGAAAGCAGGGAGCAGTGTTGAACGGTTGTTTTTCAGACTGCATTATGCAGTGGTGTCCCCCCGGAGTCGGTGTTGGGATACTGCTCTTTTTCATATATATTAATGAACTCGACTTAGGTTTACAGGGCATAATTTCAAAGTTTGCAGATGACGTGAAACTTAGAAAAGTAGTAAACAATGAGGAGGATAGTAACAGATTTCAGGAGGACATAGACTGGTGAAATGGGCAGATACATGGTTGATGAAATTTAAAGCAGTGAAGTGTGAAGTGATTCATAGAAACATAGAAACATAGAAAATAGGTGCAGGAGCAGGCCATTCAGCCCTTCTAGCCTGCACCGCCATTCAATGAGTTCATGGCTGAACATGAAACTTTAGTAACCACTTCCTGCTTTCTCGCCATACCCCTTGATCCCCCGAGTAGTAAGGACTTCATCTAACTCCCTTTTGAATATATTTAGTGAATTGGCCTCAACTACTTTCTGTGGTAGAGAATTCCACAGGTTCACCACTCTCTGGGTGAAGATGTTTCTCCTCATCTCGGTCCTAAATGGCTTACCCCTTATCCTTAGACTGTGACCCCTGTTTCTGGACTTCCCCAACATTGGGAACATTCTTCCTGCATCCAACCTGTCCAAACCCGTCAGAATTTTAAACGTTTCTATGAGGTCCCCTCTCACTCTTCTGAACTCCAGTGAATACAAGCCCAGTTGATCCAGTCTTTGTGATAGGTCAGTCCCACCATCCCGGTAATCAGTCTGGTGAATCTTCGCTGCACTCCCTCAATAGCAAGAATGTCCTTTCTCAAGTTAGGAGACCAAAACTGTACACAATACTCCAGGTGTGGCCTCACCAAGGCCCTGTACAACTGTAGCAACACCTCCCTGCCCCTGTACTCAAATCCCCTCGCTATGAAGGCCAACATGCCATTTGCTTTCTTAACCGCCTGCTGTACCTGCATGCCAACCTTCAATGACTGATGTACCATGACACCCAGGTCTCGTTGCACCTTCCCTTTTCCTAATCTGTCACCATTCAGATAATAGTCTGTCTCTCTGTTTTTACCACCAAAGTGGATAACCTCACATTTATCCACATTACACTTCATCTGCCATGCATTTTCCCACTCACCTAACCTATCCAAGTCACTCTGCAGCCTCATAGCATGCTCCTCGCAGCTCACACTGCCACCCAACTGAGTGTCATCCGCAAATTTGCAGATACTACATTTAATCCCTTCGTCTAAATCATTAATGTACAATGTAAACAGCTGGGGTCCCAGCACAGAACCTTGCGGTACCCGACTAGTCACTGCCTGCCATTCTGAAAAGTACCCATTTACTCCTACTCTTTGCTTCCTGTCTGACAACCAGTTCTCAATCCACGTCAGCACACTACCCCAATCCCATGTGCTTTAACTTTGCACATTAATCTCTTGTGTGGGACCTTGTCGAAAGCCTTCTGAAAGTCCAAATACACCACATCAACTGGTTCTCCTTTGTCCACTTTACTGGAAACATCCTCAAAAAATTCCAGAAGATTTGTCAAGCATGATTTCCCTTTCACAATTCCATGCTGACTTGGACCTATCATGTCACCATTTTCCAAATGCGCTGCTATGACATCCTTAATAATTGATTCCATCATTTTACCCACTACTGAGGTCAGGCTGACCGGTCTATAATTCCCTGCTTTCTCTCTCCCTCCTTTTTTAAAAAGTGGGGTTACATTGGCTACCCTCCACTCGATAGGAACTGATCCAGAGTCAATGGAATGTTGGAAAATGACTGTCAATGCATCCGCTATTTCCAAGGCCACCTCCTTAAGTACTCTGGGATGCAGTCCATCAGGCCCTGGGGATTTATCGGCCTTCAATCCCATCAATTTCCCCAACACAATTTCCCGACTAATAAAGATTTCCCTCAGTTCCTCCTCCTTACTAGACCCTCTGACCCCTTTTATATCCGGAAGGTTGTTTGTGTCCTCCTTAGTGAATACTGAACCAAAGTACTTGTTCAATTGGTCTGCCATTTCTTTGTTCCCCGTTATGACTTCCCCTGATTCTGACTGCAGGGGACCTACGTTTGTCTTTACTAACCTTTTTCTCTTTACATATCTATAGAAACTTTTGCAATCCGCCTTAATGTTCCCTGCAAGCTTCTTCTCGTACTCCATTTTCCCTGCCCTAATCAAACCCTTTGTCCTCCTCTGCTGAGTTCTAAATTTCTCCCAGCCCCCAGGTTCGCTGCTATTTCTGGCCAATTTGTATGCCACTTCCTTGGCTTTAATACTATCCCTGATTTCCCTTGATAGCCACGGTTGAGCCACCTTCCCTTTTTTATTTTTACGCCAGACAGGAATGTACAATTGTTGTAATTCATCCATGCGGTCTCTAAATGTCTGTCATTGCCCATCCACAGTCAACCCCTTAAGTATCATTCGCCAATCTATCCTAGCCAATTCACGCCTCATACCTTCAAAGTTACCCTTCTTTAAGTTCTGGACCATGGTCTCTGAATTAACTGTTTCATTCTCCATCCTAATGCAGAATTCCACCATATTATGGTCACTCTTCCCCAAGGGACCTCGCACAATGAGATTGCTAATTAATCCTCTCTCATTACACAACACCCAGTCTAAGATGGCCTCCCCCCTAGTTGGTTCCTCGACATATTGGTCTAGAAAACCATCCCTTATGCACTCCAGGAAATCCTCCTCCACCATATTGCTTCCAGTTTGGCTAGCCCAATCTATGTGCATATTAAAGTCACCCATTATAACTGCTGTACCTTTATTGCATGCACCCCTAATTTCCTGTTTGATGCCCTCCCCAACATCACTACTACTGTTTGGAGGTCTGTACACAACTCCCACTAACGTTTTTTGCCCTTTGGTGTTCTGCAGCTCTACCCATATAGATTCCACATTATCCAAGCTAATATCTTTCCTAACTATTGCATTAATCTCCTCTTTAACCAGCAATGCTACCCCACCTCCTTTTCCTTTTATTCTATCGTTCCTGAATGTTGAATAACCCTGGATGTTGAGTTCCCAGCCCTGATCATTTTGGTAGGAATGAATAGAGGCAATATAAACTAAATGTTACAATTTTAAAGGGGGTGCAGGAATAGAGGGACCTGGGAATGTACGTACACAAGACTTTGAAGATGGCAGGACAAGTTGATACGGCTGTTAAAAAGGAACATGGAATCCTTGATTTTATAAATAGAGGCATAGAGTACAAAAGCAAGGAAGTTATGTCAAATCTTTATAAAACACTGGATAGGCCTCAGCTGGATTATTGTGTCCCAATCTGGGCACCGCACTTTAGGAAGAATGTCACTGCCTTAAAGAAGGTGCAGAGGAAATGTGTTAGAATGGTACCAGTGATGAAAGACCAGTTATGTGGCGAGACTAGTGAAACTAGTTATATGGCGAGACTAGTGAAACCGAGGTCGTTTACCTTAGAGTAGAGGAGGTTAAGAGAAGATTTGATCGAGGTTTTCAAAATCATGAAGGGTCGATAACCAGAGGACACAGATTTAAGGTGACTGGCGAAAGAAGCAGAGTGACATGAGTTGTTATAATCTGGAATGTTCTGCCTGAAAGGGTGTTGAAGGTAAAGTCAATAATAACTTTCACAAGGGAATTGGATAAATACTTGAAGGGAAATCATTTGCATGGCTATGGAAAAAGTGCAGGGGAGTGGGAATAATTGGACAGCTCTACCAGAGGCATGATGGGCTGATTGGCCTCCTTCTGTGCAATATGGCTGTAGGATTGTGTGGTTTCAAAATCTTATGGCCCTTGCCTTTGAAGGACACTTCCACCTTGACTGTGCTATGTGTGCCGTGAATGAAAACAATATAGCTTATTTGTGAATTTGTGGAATTGGGAAATCGGAGTTGGCCAGTGTGATATCTTCAGCGAGCACACTAACCACAATCTGTAAGATGGCTGCAGGTTCCAGAGGCGTCCCCTGCTGGTCAGGTGACCTGCTCTTTATTAAACAGCACTAGCTGCAGTAACACAGGCGTCCACAGTGTGGGGCTCCAGACATTACAGTCAGTAAGTTGTGAAAGGAAGCCAGTGATCCAACCAAGCATCAGCACAGTACGACCAGTGAAATAATCCTCTTGTGTATTTACACAGTACTTATAGAAAACGTCACATAATGTCTGAGCAATTAGGAGACATGGTTCTAGCTGTGAGAAAACATGATAAAATTGTCACAATTTGATAGAAGATTAAAGAAGCTTCTCAAAGAAAAGGGAAATTTGGAGTTTTTGTTCAGAAGATATTGCTGTTTGAAGGATGAGGATCGACATCGAGACACTGGAGTAATAATTCCCTGACAGTTGGCAATTTGAGCATCAGCAAAGTTCTATATTTTGGGCTGATGTCTTCATTCACTGCGTCAAGCTAGAAGCCAATGCACTGGAATATATTTCTTTCAGTGTCATCCGAAATTGAACAATTGTTTGCCTAAAGGATAGATCTAAGCATATGCCAAGTGTAATAACTTCATTCAGCTACTACTAAGAAAAGGCAGCCTGAATTTTAGAATCTTAAATTCTAATCTAAAGATTCTGTAAAGCAGAATGTGTAACATTGAACCATTCGTCTATAATTTCATTTTATTTTGCGTAGCTCTTCTTCAAGGGAATTAACATAGCAATGATGTATTCTTACCAGCATGCAGGGATTACAAGCTACACAATTCTCTACACAATTAAATGTGATTACAAAAATTCCTTTGCAAAATCATATTATAGAAAAACAGGCAGCATCATTCTTTCAATTTTATCAACTGCATGGAAGAAGGTCAACCGAATTTCATAGGAATGTCAATTAGCCTCTATGTGGGGGAATTTTACAGAGGAGACCTACATTGGATGCATCTTTATGTGCAAGGAAACAACTATGAGACAAAGGCCTTGATTTTAACCCCCAATGATGAGTAGGAGAAGGTCACGGGGGTAGGGGTGGTTAAAATGTCAAAATCATGCAACCAGTCCCCAACCACCTATACACGCACCCGCGACCATATTGACGGCAGAGATTATCGGAGTGGCCGAGTGCCCCATTGTGGAGAGGCAGGAGGCTCATTAACACATTTAAATCGGGCTCCTAACTGCAATTCATACCCCTAATTAAATTTAACTGTTGGGTTTCCGAAGGGTCGGGAAAGTCGCAGGTGAAACAGAGGTGAGATTGCTTGCCACTTTATTGGGGTGGTTAAAGGCCCGCAGGCCCGCTGTGAATCAAGGTTCAGTGCTCACAGGTCCTTCCTCACTTCCTTATGGGCTATGGTTTACGAGTACTTAGTGTAAGAGAGTGATTTGGAGAAATTCAAGTTGTTTAGAGAGAGAAAAGGAGACAGACAAAAAGCAGGAAACTATAAACCAGTTAGCCGAACATCTGTCATTGGGAAAATGCTGGACTCGATTATTAAGGAAGCAATAGCGGGACATTTGGAAAAGCATAATTCAATTAAACAGAGTCAGCATGGTTTTATGAAAGAGAAATCATGTTTGACAAATTTGCTGGAGTTCTTCGAGGATGTAACGAGCAGGGTGGATAATGCAGAACCAATGGATGTGGTGTATTTGGATTTCCAGAAGGTATTCGCTAAGGTGACACATAAGAGGTTACTGCACAAGATAAAAGTTCAAGGGGTTGGGGGTAATATATAAGCATGGATAGAGGAATGGCTAACTAACAGAAAACAGAGAGTCGGGATAAATGGTTCATTCTCTGGTTGGCAAACAGTAACTAGTGGGGTGCCGCAGGGATCGGTGCTGGGTCATCAATTATTTATAATCTATATTAATGGCTTGGATGAAGGGACCGAGTGAAATGTAGCCAAGTTTGCTGATGATACAAAGATGGGTGGGAAAGCAAATTGTGAGGAGGACACAAAAAATCTGCAAAGGGATATAGACAGGCTAAGTGAGTGGGCAAAAATTTGGCAGATGGAGTACAATGTGGGAAAATGTGAGGTTATCCACTTTGGCAGAAAAAATAGAAAAGCAAATTATAATTTAAATGGAGAAAAAATGCTGCACTACAGAGGGACCTGGGGGTCCTTGTGCATGAAACACAAAAAGTTAGTGTGCAGGTACAGCAAGTAATCAGGAAGGCAAATGGAATGTTGGCCTTTATTGCAAGGGGGATAGAGTATAAAAGGAGAGAAGTCCTGCTACAACTGTACAGGGTATTGGTGAGGCCACACCTGGAGTACTGCATAAAGCTTAGGTCTCCGTATTTAAGGAAGGATATACTTGCATTGGAGGCTGTTCAGAGAAGGTTCACTGGGTTGATTCCGGAGATGAGGATAGGTTGAGTAGGTTGGGCCTCGACTCATGGGAGTTCAGAAGAATGAGAGATGATCTTATTGAAACTTATAAGATAATAAGGGGGCTCAACAAGGTGGGTGCAGAGAGGATATTTCCACTCATAGGGGAAACTAAAACTAGGGAACATAGTCTTAGAATAAGGGGTCACCCATTTAAAACTGAGATGAGGAGAAATTTCTTCTCTGAGGATTGTAAATCTATTGAATTCTCTGCCCCAGAGAGCTGTGGAGAGTGGGTCATTGAATATAGTTAAGGTGGAGATAGACAGACTTTTGAGCGATACGAGAGTAAATGGTTATGGGGAGCGGGCAGGGAAGTGGAGCTAAGTTCATGATCAGATCAGCCAAGATCTTATTGAATGGCGGAGCAGACTCGAGGGGCCAAATGGCCTACTCCTATGTCCTTATGTTCTTAGAAGCTCATGATGCGTGCGTCATGGCTGCTTTTGATTGGTCTGAGGAAGAGAGGAGAATGAGAATCATCAGCAGTGAGGGCATGCTGCGGAGGGAGTTGTGGGTGGACAGCAGAGAAAGGAGCCAGAGGGGACGAGGCTGCAGAAGGTCCTACCCACCAAATGTGGTCTACAGACAGAGATTCAGTTTTCTTAACCTGTTGGAGGAGCAGTGATTCCGAAGGCTCAGATTATCGTGTCAGGTGGTGGCAGGTATCTGCAGCCTCCTAGAAGAAGACCTAGTGGCCCTCAATTTCTTTGCCTCAGTTTCAATTCAGGGTGCAACCTGATTCGCAGTGTGCGTCTAGCAGTCAGCTGCATATACATGCATCAGGCAGGTTACGGAAGGATGGTTTGCCAGGGCTGGGATATAGAAGCTTCCCCTGTGATGATAATAGCAAGAATGAGCGGTCACTACGATTCTCTTCCCCAGCTGACTTCCTACAGGTGCATCTTCATCATCATCATAGGCGGTCCCTCGTATCGCCAAAAAGGGATGAGTTCACAGGTGTTTCAATGAAGGACCTAATATTCCAGGTCCCGAACTACATGTTGAAGGGTGGAAGATGCCTGTGCGTGGATTTTTATAACGTGTGATGGCCGTTGCACACCAGCCACCTCACGGGCTTGACAGAGCTAGGTCTTGGTCCAGGGGCAAGGATTAACCAGGACGACTGGAGACCAGCTCTGCTGCACGGGGCCTAATGTGCACACATATCGCAGTGTGGGCTAGCACGTGCTGCCCCTGGGCCCTCGTCTCTTCTGGGCCCCGAACTCACGCCTCTCCTGAGTGCAGGGTGCCGTCGACTGCATACACGTGGCAATTTTGCCGGAGCTCCGATTCTCCGCCCTTGTCCGGTTTTAACCACACTACCGCCCTCCCCCACACCCTCCCTGCCTCCCCCTAAATATCGGTGCCTACCTCTCTCCACCCTTCAGCACCAACTAAACAAAGAGCAGCATGGGGCACTCGCCATTCAATAAAGTGTGGTCCAAGAACAAAATGTTTATAACAACTATAAAAGTACACCCATGTGTGGACCCTTGCTGAACTTTCTAGCCTTTCTCTTCCTATCGCCACCACTTCTGCATGATGCGATCCCTGTGGCTTCAGCAGGGGTAATGACAGGCTGCTCTGTTCCTTGCTGACTTCCGAGCAGCTCGCGGCTGACGACCTCTGGGTGTTTGGAGCCTGTGAGGTCCCCACCAATGACTGCGCCGGGACTGACTGGGCCAGTGGGAGAGGAGGCAACTTGTTGGGTACTGACTGAGGAATGGGAGTGGGGGTGGGAAGTGTGGGGGAGGGGGGCAACAGATGAGATGTGCAAATGCTTTGCGAAGCGTGCAGACTTTCATCGCTCCTATCAACGTCTACCTCACCTGAGCCATCTGAACATCATTCCTGCCTCTCTGCGGGAGAGCAGCTGAGAGGAGATCAGTGACATGTTGGAAGCCCATGCCTAATCTATCTGTCAGGAAGTGGAAGCCGGTAGAAATATTGGTGGCCTCTATCTGTGCTTGCGGGGACTCATTTTTGCACCTGATGAAAGTTCCATAGAGGAGGCCAGTCTCTCAATGGAAGATTGTATCTTCGCAAGTGTCTGCAACACCACTCAACAAATGTTTGTGCTGGACTCCTCCATCCTCTGGGGCATTGTGGAGCGTGCGCCTGGCAGGACTGCCAGTACCTCGCACAGTTGCTGCTGACCCTCTATCATTCTCCTTTTCATTGATGGCCCCCACCCCCACCCCGGCCATTTTTGTCCAGCTGAGCAGAAGTTGGAAAGAAGATGGTGCCCTCAGAGCTGCTCCTGTCACCACTCTCTGCTCATGGTCACGTGTGGACTGCGATTCACCAGGTGACATCCCACCTAACTCGAAGAGGACCCACCGATGTGTTTGTTTCTGTGCTAGTGCCTGGTACTCATGTATCCAGTGACGGTGCAACCTCAGCAGGAATGAGCTCCTCTGAGGAATCCTGGTCATTTCTGGGCAGGGGCTCCTGTTCTTTGTGTGATGGCTCTGGAGGAGAGAAGAGACGGATATGATTAGATTGGAATTCTACAAATGTTGAAATACAGATGACTCAAGTGATCATATTTGCTAAAGTGCTGAAGTCAAATCAAGATGACTTTGTCTTAGAAATATAGAAACATAGAAAATAGGTGCAGGAGGAGGCCATTTGGCCCTTCGAGCCTGCATCACCATTCAATAAGATCATGGCTGATCATCACCTCCGTACCCCTTTCCTGCTTTCTCTCCATACCCCTTGATGCCTTTAGCCGTAAGGGCCATATCTAACTCCCTCTTGCATATATCTAACAAACTGGCTTCAACAACTCTGCGGTAGAGAATTCCACAGGTTAACAACTCTCTGAGTGAAGAAGTTTCTCCTCATCTCGGTCCTAAATGGCTTACCCCTTATCCTTAGACTGTGACCCCTGGTTCTGGACTTCCCCAATATCGGGAACATTCTTTCTGCATCTAACCTGTCCAGTCCCATCAGAATTTTATATGTTTCTATGAGATCCCTTCTCATTCTTCTAAACTCCATGAGTACAGACCCAGTTGATCCAGTCTCTCCTCATATGTCAGTCCTGCCATCCCAGGAATCAGTCTGGTGAACTTTTGCTGCACTGCCTCAATAGCAAGAACGACCTTCCTCAGATTAGGAGACTAAAACTGAACACAATATTCCAGGCGAGGCCTCACCAAGACCCTGTACAACTGCAGTAAGACCTCCTTGCTCCTACACTCAAATCCCCTAGCTATGAAGGCCAGCATGCCATTTGACTTCTTCACCGCCTGCTGTACCTGCATGCCAACTTTCAATGACTGATGTACCATGACACCCAGGTCTCGTTGCACCTCCCCTTTTCCTAATCTGCCGCCATTCAGATAATATACTACCTTCATGTTTTTGCCACCAAAGTGGATAACCTCACATTTATCCACATTATACTGCATCTGCCATGCATTTGCCCACTTACCTAATCTGTCCAAGTCAACCTGCAGCCTCTTAGCAACCTCCTCACAGCTCACACCGCCACCCAACTTAGTGTCATCTGCAGACTTGGAGATATTACACTCAATTCCTTCATCTAAATCATTGGTGAATATTGCAAATAGCTGGGGTCCCAGCACTGAGCCTTGTGGCATGCCACTAGTCACTGCCTGCCATTCTGAGAAGGACCCATTCATCCCTGCTCTCTGCTTCCTGTCTGCCAACCAGTTCTCTATCCACGTCAATACATTACCCCCAATACCATGTGCTTTAATTTTGCACACCAATCTCTTGTGTGGGACCTTGTCAAAAGCCTTTTGAAAGTCCAAATACACCACATCCACTGGTTCTCCCTTGTCCACTCTACTAGTTACATCCTCAAAAAATTCTAGAAGATTTGTCAAGCATGATTTCCCTTTCAGAAATCCATGCTGACTTGGACCGATCCTGTCACTGCTTTCCAAATGTGCTGCTATTTCATCTTTAATAATTGATTCCAACATTTTCCCCACTACTGATGTCAGGCTAACCGGTTTGTAATTACCCGTTTTCTCTCTCCCTCCTTTTTTAAAAAGTGGTGTTACATTGGCTACCCTCCAGTCCATAGGAACTGATCCAGAGTCGATTTACTTTTGGAAAATGATCACCAATACATCCACTATTTCTAGGGCCACTTCCTAAAGTACTCTGGAATACAGATTATCAGGTCCTGGGGATTTATCGGCCTTCAATCCCATCAATTTCCCGAACACAATTTCCTGACTAATAAGTATTTCCTTCAGTTCCTCCTTCTCGCTAGACCCTTGGTCCCCTAGTATTTCCGGAAGGTTATATGTGTCTTCCTTCGTGAAGACAGAACCAAAGTATTTGTTCAACTGGTCTGCCATTTCTTTGTTCCCCATTATAAATTCACCTGATTCTGACTGCAAGGGACCTACGTTTGTCTTCACTAATCTTTTTCTCTTCACATATCTATAGAAGCTTTTGCAATCAATTTTTATGTTCCCTGCACGCTTACTCTCGTACACTATGTTGCCCCTCCTAATTAAACCCTTAGTCCTCCTCTGCTGGATTCTAAAATTCTCCCAGTCCTCAGGTTTGCTGCTTTTTCTGGACAATTTACATGCCTCTTCCTTGGATGTAACACTATCCCTAATTTCCCTTGTTAGCCACGGTTGAGCCACCTTCCCCGTTTTATTTTTACTCCAGACAGGGATATACAATTGTTGAAGTTCATCCATGAGATCTTTAAATGTTTGCCATTGCCTATCCACCGTCAACCTTTTAAGTATCATTCGCCAGTCTATTCTACACAACTCCCACTAGCGTTTTCTGCCCTTTGGTATTCCGCAGCTCTACCCATACAGATTCCACATCATCCAAACTAATGTCCTTCCTTACTATTGGTTAATTTCCTTTTTAACCAGCAATGCTACCCCACCTCCTTTCCTTTCTGTCTATCCTTCCTGAATGTTGAATACCCCTGGATGTTGAGTTCCCAGCCTTGGTCACCCTGGAGCCATGTCTCAGTAATCCCAATTATATCATATTCGTTAATAGCTATCTGCGCAGTTAATTCGTCCACCTTATTATGAATACGCCTCGCCTTGAGGCACAGAGCATACAGGCCTGTCTTTTTAACACACTTCGTCTTGTAGGAGATATGCGTCTGAGAGATTAATGTTGTCACCCAGCTCCAATTGACTACCAGTTCCGCCATGCTGACGGAGGCTTGTGTGCCGCTAATCTCCAAAGCCTCCTCCTCTGTCTGGTAAAGATCCCCGATCTATGGGCATCTGCCTTTGGTTCTCACCTCTCCCTGGTATTCTGCACTCTTTTCTCTTGCAAAGGTGGCACAGCAGATTTACATTTCCTGACCTTTCCTGACCTGGTCACATCATTGAAGCATTTGAGATGCTGGATCCAAGGCCTCATGGTGCCGCTCCTGCTGCTCAGCTCCTGTGCCACCTCCAAGGGGGTGAGGTGAAGCTAGGAATGGTAGATGTGCCTCGTCATTGGTGCAGATTGTTGGTAGGTGAGTGATTGGCAGTCCTGCATTGAGCAGTGTGTGAGGCAAATGGTCCAGTTAGTAGGTGACAGCTTTTGAAGATACATTCACTGAGGTCATGAAGCTTCTTTGGGCACTGGAGTCAAGTGTTGGGTGTGGCATTGCTGGCAGTGATGGCCTTGGTAATCTGCTCTCACATCGTTCTTTCTGGAGGCATCCCGGCCCCTTTGGGTAGAGGGCCAGTCTTGCAGTGATGAGTCCCCGGACAATGCTGAAGTGCTACATGCGAGACCTTGGGTGCCCTTTCCCTGGCTTGTTGAGCCATTTGTGTTAGTGCTGAGGCAGTTTTCCCATTTGTTCAGTTTAGGAAGGTAATTCAATGTTAAGAGCTGAATAATCACACTTGGAACTTCTTTGAATATTTGTAAAAAAGACAGAAAGGGCTGAAAAATGTATTGAATCGGTGTATTTTATTTTCCTTTGCATGGCCCCTTTAAATTACAGAGCTCCTCAATGCCCACAGTGCACTGTGAGCTTCACAGCCTCGCATACACACGCTCGGGGAAGCAGCAACGCCGCACAGACTGGGCCCGGATCCCTCGTACATCGCCCCAGGATGGTGTTGCACCTATGGTTAGCGATGCACCACCTGCCTCCATGCCCTCCCACACTAATTTAAGTCTGTGGCCGTTTTGTGCGGCTGTTAACGGCAGTTGGCGGTAACACTGCCTGCTTTGCTGGCGATCGCCATTTTCTCCCCCATAGATGTTAATACTGCAACTGTTGGTCTCAGACCAGTAGTTACATTATGGGCTCCAGCCAGTCAGTACCCTATCAGGCTGCTGCCTGGATGCTACTCTAAGGCCTCAAAATTCGGTACTGCCCCTTTGGTCCCACCCCACGACCTATATTCAGGTTACCGCCCCCGAATAATATCGTGCTGCACTTCCTCTTGGGGGGGTGGGGATAGTGGGGCGCAAAGCCACGCGTAGTTTGCAGCGCTATGCGGTGGGAGGTGTAGCGCTGGTGCGTAGACAGGGCTCTCTCCTTCATTGAAGGGGAGGGCCAAGCTGCCGACTCTGCGGCAGGAAACGGGGCGATCACTGGACCACCAGGGAGCATGGTGCAGTGGCAGCAGTCCGGCACACAAGCGGAGTTATGGTCTGCAAGATCGCGGCACGGACCCCGCGATCAAATGACAAGAAAGCCGTGATCGGTAATTCGCCCATTTCTTTTTCCTGCCGCACCTCCCCTTTACTTTTCGCCCCGTGAGCAGCCGACAGCCCGGTACACACCCTGTGAAGCTGTCACTGGCATTGCCCGCAGCAGCTTCAGGGGGCACTACCGGATTTTGGCTCCGGGTCGAAAATGGGTCGCGGTGGATGGCAATGATGCCACCATCGCTGGCGCAGCGGAGCAGGACGCTACCGGTCACCGCCGGCCCCAAACCCCCGAGGAAGTTCGCAGGAGTCGGTAGCTCCTGGGCGAAAAGTCGTTTGCGCCCCGCGCCCCAAATCATTCCCTCTAACTGCCCCACCCAGGAGAGAATGTTGTGCAAGTGTAGTTACATGGGTGCACAGAGCTGCTTTGCCTGCAGTTAAGATTCAAGGGCTTGAATTTCCACGGCAGATCAGAGGAACCGCCATGGAAATTCCGGGGTAAATGTTTCGTCAGTAATGTAGGGAAAATTTCCAGTCACTAAACATCGGGTTAACGTCAAGTAAAATATGGTTCCCCCAAAGATTCCTACAGGTCCTGACTCGGGACTTACACAAACTGTTTTGCATTCTATGAATTCTCAGCACAAACATACTGTTCAAAGTGTTAAGTTACGTATAATATTGTCCTCTCATGGTGCTTGTTCTCGTGTTTAGGAGGAAACCCAGTATTGTTGTCTTCCGCCGCCAGACACTTAACTGCCAAACACAATGGAGTAAAATAAATGGATGGTAAAACATGTCCCAATTCCTAATATGTGCTGCCAGCATACATAGTTCTGTGCCAGGAGTGCTGAAAACAAAAATTTATCCCATTGACTTGGGAATCAGAGCGGAGATTGGCTCCTTTGGCTTATGCCGGGAATGCATTACAGGAGATTTTGCACACCAAGCCTGAGATTTTCTGACCATTAATTTGAGTGGAAATTATATTTCTGAAGCAGAACATATCCCTTTCTCTACCAGGATCAGGGGCTATACGCATTGGCTCCTCATTGTTACCTGACTCAACTTTATTTCCATTATTCTTGTGCCAATCACTTCCGGATTCATTTTCTAGTCACATTCCTTGTGACTCTATGATCACATTTCCTCCCTCTTATAAATCAGTTTATGTTTGTGGCATGCATGGGGAGGACAGTTCTCCTTGTTTTAGTTTTTCACCAGTACTTTGTTTCCTAATTCGATCTATGTCTCCTAATTTGATCTGTGTCAGCAGTGGCTCAGTGTGTAGCACTCTTGCCTCTGAGTCAGAAGGCTGTGGGGTCAGGTCCCACTCAAGGGACTGGCGCACAAAAAAATCTAGGCTGACACTCCAGTGCAGTGCTAAGAGAGTGCTGCATTGTTGGAAGTGCTGCCTTTTGGAGGAGGTGTTAAACTGTTAGGTCTGCCCTCTCAAGTGGACGTAAAAGGTCCCATGGCACTATTTTGAAGAAGAGCAGGGGAGTTATCCCTGGTGTCCTGGATAATATTTATGCCTCAATCATCATAACAAAAAAACAAATTACCTGGCCGTTATCATATTGTTGTTTGTGGGAGTTTGCTTGTGCGCAAAATTGGCTGCCGTGTTTCCTACAATACAACAGTGACTACGCTCCAAAAGTACTTCATTGGCTGTAAAGCACTTTGAGACGTCCGGTGGTCGTGAAAGGAACTATATAAATCCAAGTTTTTCTTTCCTTCCAAATAAATAAAGCTGTAATATGTGCTTCCCTTGTGCTCATGTGTGGAGTGGGATAGTCACCTATCCACCCCGACCCCAACTTCCAGCCGGCTTTGGGTGGGAGCCAGGCAATATAGCCAGGACTGCCCTCCCCAAGGGGTACGCTACACCGAGGTGCTCACTTGGCATCTGCAGCTCACCAACAGCCTCAGGGTGGAACAGACCGGCACCCCAATCTGTCACTTCGCTGACCTTGCAGCCGTTTTGGTTTCTCACGCATCCGGAATGTATCATTATTTTCATTGTGTATGTTTTCAATTTACAATATAGTTACATTGCTTTGACACACTCAGTTCACTATTTCTCCAGTTTTCTCTTTTGCATGAAACAGATATTTCTTGATTTGAAACTTCTATCAGTTATGTGCTGTGATATATTTCTGATTTGGTGATTTTTTTTTTTTTGCTCTTTTGTTCACTGCCCAACTTCTGTAGTTTTGTCTCTGCTCTCTGCTTCTTTGCCACACTGTTTGTCTGCCAGCAACAGGCACATGAGGAATGATTCATTTTCCCCAAGGATAGAATTGATTGTTTGCTGGTCCCTCATGCTCATTGAAGCACAACAGAACAAACACGCCTTGCTTTAAGCTAGTGTGTCATCTAGTTTTGTTTCCCATTGATTAATATTTAACTTGACTGTAATCTTTTAACTTATTTTGTACAACTTCTGCTTCGCTTGTCAATAGCTTAATTAACCACACTAGCTCCAACACATCATTGTGGACAGGTGCTGACTCCAATGCACATTAACACAACCATGAAGTGCAATCATTGATCATTTGAGCTTTGGAATTCACAATCTACATTGCAGAATTAATTTGTACTTGACTTTTAATTGCCTTGATCACTTACAAATCTGATCCACTGTCTCTGCTACATTTGGTTAGGCCCAACAGAAGAGGGTAGTTTCATAAATACATTGAAATTGGTCTTTCACAGTAGCGCAAGTCAGTGGCCTGTTGTACGCTCCACCTGATTGTCTTCCCTTGACTTCAATGGAAAAGAAAATTGTGTGGGGTGGGAAAGTGACTGCCGATTGGCTAGCGCCCGTTTGGTGCTACAGCCCAAGACCAGAGGGGCCGATTTTCATCAAGGTCTCCGCCCGATGGTGCCGCCCAAAGTGCCGCATATGGCTGCCGAGGTACCGGACGGTACTTTGCGCGGGATAGTCATGGCCGAGGTCTATCGAAGGTTGGCGGGCAGCAAATGGACGATGTCCGCTGCCAATCTGGGTGGTAGCGGGTGGGAGGTCTCATTCTCGGCGGCAGAGGCGCTTGCCGCCCAAGTGCCATCGAGGATGGAGTCGGGCCCACGGAGGGTCGAAGAGCTGAAAGAAAAATCACCAATGAAAGATTAAAAAAAACTATCGGAAGACCTCCGGGGGACCCCATGCGGGTAAGTCGCTGCTGAAAATTTAAAAAAAAATCTTCACTTACCTTTTTTTCCAGGTTCTTCCTACTTACCGTCGGGGACAGACCAGCCTTCAGCCAGCGGTCTGCCCCCGTTCTGCCGCCGTGTCCCGCTGACTCCCGCCCGCAGGAATCTGGGAGCTCGGTGGGCGGGAGGTCAGTTGCACCGCTTGGCTGTCCGCTGACATCAGCGGGCGGTTCCCAGCGGCTCTCTCCTCCCGCCCACTCCAGGCCGCCTCCAGCGTGGCACTGGGCGGATCAAGAAGAGCAATGTCGGCGGCAGTGGGCAGCAGCGGGTGGTGAGGTGATGAATTTCAGCCCCATAGTGTTTTACTTGCATGTGAAATCACAGTTGGTGCTAATTTTGCAATGTCCTATCCATCACTTTACCTTTTTTAGTCAAGAGTATCGTAATGTTTTTTGTCTGGCTTCCTCATCATAATGGAGGAGTACAGCTCTTTTCTGTAATGTTAAATCCAACTCACTGAATCTTCCAGACATCTCTAGCCACTTCAGTCAATGAATTGGAACGAAGTATGTGTCAAAACTTGCATCAAACACAGACAGAATAGGTAGTGCTGATACCATCATGCCAGTGAATAATTCGCAGACCACTTATATTACAAATAGTTTTTCTCTCACTCACCTATTTAGTTGCTTTTGTCACTCCTTATTGCCAGTGTAGTGTGTCAAATCAGCTTATGACTTTTATAACGTGTTCTAACTTGGTGATAGTCAATGTTCCGGGGATATACCAAATAAATTATAGTGTTATCTCCAGATTCCCTCTTCTAGATACATATGTAATTACAAAATACATCCTTAAACACTACAATAGTGATCAGTGATCAGACTTTGCGTCCATAGTCAAGTACAGGAAGTTCCTAGCTGTTCCCTCCGACCTGGGAAGTGTTTGCATGAGGGGCTTAGTCTAATGAAATGGCTAATGAATAAACAGCACAGTCTTAATTTCCATGGGGGTTCTCCTGGTCTGTTGACAGAACTTGGGTGGGTGATTGGTGAAATCCCTGGGGAAACTGTGCCAAAGTCCGAAACTGGCTGTTTACACCATTTCTCAGGGAATTCCTCCAATCTCCTGCCAAAGTTGCACATTTTTTCTATAATACCACTAATGGAATATGGGCATAGCTGCAGGTTAAGCCATGACACGTTCATGTCACTACACTCTCATTGTAACTACCTATACATGAGGCCATTGTTTTTATTTTCACAGAAAAATTTAATTGAATTGTGAAAAGTGATCTCAAAACACCAATAAAAATTTTGAAACTCAATGAAATGAAAAGGATTTTCATCTATTAGTTACCTCAAAGCAGTGGCCTTGGTCATAATTTTATATACAGGACTGTTTATTCAGTAATATGTTGTTTTCAAGTTGTCCAATTTTTTGGGGGGATCTGTGTCAGATTTTTCAAAGTTGTTTGTCAGCTTTGGCATGTATGAACTTTGTATCCACAGTCAAGTACAAGATGTTCCCTCTCCTTAGTCCAGGAGCGCTTATATAACTTGAGAGTGGTTAAAATGGAAACAGTTTCATAAAATCAAACCCTTCGTTCTCTGGTCAAGAATGTATCAGGATGTATGTACTTACCATGGTGGTAAGTGGTATTGTTAACATCCTTAAGGATAGTTACAACAGCAGGATTTAGTTGCAAAACAGACGTGTACAAGAGAGTTAAGTTTCCATTTAACGGATTGGGCAAGTCTGTCTTATCAACTGTGACAAGACTACTTGTCAAAAATTGGAGAACTCCTAAAAAAGGCAAGATTTAGATCAATTTCTAAAGTACTTAATTGGATCTTTTGGCAGCCAGAAATAAAGTTGCTGATTAAAAGTGACTGGATGACTTAGTGAGATAAGCTTCTGGGGGTGATTTTCCCTGGGTACTTTAGGTGCTAAAGAGCCTCCGGGTTGGCCAAGGTGGGGTCTTGAGCTGAAATGCTGGTTTAGCCGCGTTTAGCGCAAGGCGCCATCTTGGTAAAGGAGTTGAAGTTTTCCCTTGTGGAGCCCGGAGGCTGATTGCCACTTAAAATGCCCGCTAGCACTCATTAAAGAGGCTTCACGGCATTTTGGTGGATAATGCTTGTAATGCCTAACAGCGACCAGCGGTTTGGGAGTAAACACGGCGTTGATGTAGATATCAAGCACTAATTAAAGGAGGACTTACCATTTCATCTTCATTGCTGTTGGAGCAGTGAAGAGGATCTCTGAAACACATCAGTAAACTTTCTGCGACACTTTGTCAAGTCTTCACCAATATTCAAACAACATTTATTCCAGAAATTCTCTGAGGACGTCACCTAAGAAGAAGTGCTATGATACTCCATTTTATTGGACAGCTTATGGCACTCACCAGAAGAAAGAGAGTGCCTGGCCATCAGCATCTTGCTAGGGGTCTTCCTTGGTCTGCAGGAGAAATGGGAGGACATGAGGCCAGGCAGAATAGCACCAGCTGCTGCAGGTGAGCAGGAGAGGAGAGCGAGGTGGGCTGCTCTCCCCCCTGCAGGTACAGGACATCCTTCCTCCTCTAGATCTCCACCAGGACCTCTAGTGCCATGTCCGAGATCCTGTGCAACATCTCCCACGGTCCCTGAGCCATCGTGCAATGTGCCACTGTGTGTCAGCCTGCAAACTCCACACCTTCAGTGGAAGTGGGTGTGAGGAGCCCACATATATACTGCTCGATGAAAATTGCGTCTAATCAGCGCTTCAGTGCTACACCAGCAGATGTCTGGTTCAGCCCCTCCGTGCAAATTCAAATTATGATAATGAACAATTAGGACCAGAATTGTGTGCTAAATCCAGACTTTCAAATAAGCGTGTCTTATTAGCACTGCACCCATTTAGCGCAAATGACCTAAGAGTTAGTCCAAAGATGATTAACCTGCTGTATTCTTTACTTGGACAATAGGTGGCGACATTTGTTTCTTTCTTGTACACAAGCTGAATAATGTGCTTTGATCAGCATCTGTATCGCAAAGTAGCAGAAAACAGACATACCTACTGAACGACCAGGAATTAGACACCAATTATTAACCATAATGAGTATTTTTATAACACAAATTTGAATAATTATTAATAACAACGTAGAATATTATTTTTTGTCTGACGTGTGTTAAACAATTTAAATTAGAACTCTTAACCTGTAAAAAAAATGAGAAGACTCCCAACAGTTTGTTATTAATTAGCTGAAGCTAAACAGTTAATTAACATCTTCTACAATATTACATACTCTACCCTCCTTACACATTCTAATACTGTGCTGGTATTGATCACAATTTCAGACGTTTCAAAGACTGATCTGCAAACACTCCTAAATCCTTCTCCTGCAGTAATGGCCTCAAAGTATGACTATCCAGTTTATAATATAGGCCCTGAAATTCTGGCCTCCCCGGGTCCGTACAAACTTTGTACGGACCCGGAAAGGCATCGGAAAAGCTGTTTTTTGGCGTGCAATGCGCATGCACTGAAAACTGGCGTTTCTGATCTGTCAACTTTCTGGCTCGACAGATCCTCCGCAGATCGGGAGCGAGGACATTTGTAAGTGCAAATTTCTGATACTTATGCATAAAAATATCTTCAAAAATCTTGCGCCTGAAAAAGCAGGCTCATAACCTACTTTACAGGCGCAAGTGTTTTAAAAAACACAAAAGCATATAAAAATAAAATTGTTAAAACATATTTTTTCATTAAAAACCCTCCCTACAATGGTAAGTTTATTTTTAAAAACTTAAAAAAAAATGTTGACGATTTATTTTTTTAAAGACATTAATAACTTTAATTTAAATAAATGTGGTGTATATTTTCTATTTTTTTATTACCGTTCTGGGTGTTTGGGGGGGATTTCTCATTCATCATAATAGGAGTTTAGGACCCTACGGAACTTCTATTACTATGAATGAGTATATACTTTACCTGATTGGCTACCCAGAGCCATGTGACTCCAGCTCCAGGCCTGCACACGTCCCGACGTGCATGCTCTGCAACGCACAGTCAGCTCAGGCCACAGCATCGGAAAGTCGAACGTGGGCAGCAGCTTAAGGTAAGTGCGTATTTTTTCTCTAAAATGCCCGCGGGAAGGCCAAAACGGAATTTCAGGGCCATTGTATTCATGCCAACTGTGATCTTATCCATGTGAAACTCCATGAGAACGATTGGAACAAAGATGTTCCTCCTTCAAAATGTGTTCCCCATGTCCCCGTGTATCCTGCATTAGGCTCTGCTATTATGACAAGCCATCTGTGAACTTTGACCAGGGCCACAATAGTAAAGATGGATGCTGATGATATTTTCTATTGAAGTAGAGTGGGGGCCCGACCCTTTGCAGTCCAAAGCGGGTGTTCAGTCCTTGGAATTGTAGCACTAAATATACATTCTATGTTCTCTCGTGATCCAGTGGATTTTCAGCTCCAGGTAGCAGAATTGGAATTAGATCACCAGCCTCACAATACCTCAAAGTTCAGACCTCCAAAACCAAAGCTGAATGTGAAGAAACACAAATTGAGATTCCTAGTTTCACTAAAAAGATATAATTTACCCATGATTTCCATTGTAATTTACTTCTCACGTTCCCATTTTCTCCTCTAATTTATGCACAATTGCACACAAGTATTACCTCACACCACATGCATTTTGTCTGTTAAAAAATAGTTTTGCGAACTTAAAAATGTAACAGTCCTAGCCAGTCTCCCACAGCATTGCATACGGTGGTAGTGCGCTTACACTGAGATGCGTCCCATCACAGATTTGCAGAGCCGCGAAGTAGTTTACAATCAAAAGATAAGTATTGCCTTTCCAGTCAAATCGATATGTCCCCCGCGCTCTGCCAGGGTCACTCAGGCAAAGCAGGCTGCATCATAAGCTTGACCGGATTTGTCCTTTTCTAAATGTTTCAGACAGCTCTGAATAACTTTTTCCTGTGAGTTGTTTTCTTATGCTCGGCCAATGATTGGTCTGTCAAGCACACACTCCGCATTTCCCGATGGCTTGATACCCACTGTGTACTTTCTCTAGCACTTCAGATGAACAAGTGAATTTTAATGACACCGACATTCCATTGATGCAGCAAATCCAACGACATGCCTGCCTGAGCCTAACTCCCTGCTGTCTGGACCAGGCAGCCCTCCATGTTCAGTGACATAATAACAATTTGTATCAGTGTAGCCCTGTAACCTTGATAACCTTTCAGAGCCTACTGCACATAAAAGTACAACGTGGGCTCTTGTATATAACAGGAATATTAATCCACAGGGCACTTAAGCTCAAATTCTAATTCTGCTAATTTATTTATTAATGCACTTATTTGAAAGACATAAAAGCTTCAGGTGGTCAACTATTAACAACAAAAGCAACTTGCATTAATATAGCACATTTAACGTAGTAAAATATTCCAAGGCACCCCATGGGTGTTAGCAAACGAGTCACGTAAAGAGATATTAGGAGATGGAGGTTGGTTTTAAGGAGCGTCTTAAAGGAGGAAAGCGATGTAGAGAGGCAGAGAGGTTTAGTGAGGGAATTCCAGAACTTAGGGCCATGACAGCGGAAGACACATCCACCAATGGTGGAGCCATTAAAATCAGGGATGCACAAGAGGCCAGAATTGGAGGAGCGCAGAGATCTCGGTGGGTTGTGGGGCTGGGGGAGATTACAGCGATAGGGAGGGTTGAGATCATGAAAGGGATTGAAAACTGAGGCGTTGCTTAACCGGGAACCAATGTAGGTCAGCGAGCACAGGGGTGATGGGTGAACGGGACTTGCTGCGAGTTAGGATGTGGGCAGCAGAGTTTTAGATGAGCTCAATTTTCTGGAGGCTGGAAGATGGGAGGCTGGCCAGCAGTGCATTGGAATAGTCAAGTCTGGAGGTAACAAAGGCATGGATAAGGGTTTTAGCAGCAGGTGAGCTGAGGCATGGGTGGTTAAGTGATGTTACGGAGGTGGAAATATAGAAACATAGAAACATAGAAAATAGGTGCAGGAGTAGGCCATTCGGCCCTTCGAGCCTGCACCGCCATTCAATGAGTTCATGGCTGAACATGCAACTTCAGTACCCCATTCCTGCTTTCTCGCCATACCCCTTGATCCCCCTAGTAGTAAGGACTACATCTAACTCCTTTTTGAATATATTTAGTGAATTGGCCTCAACAACTTTCTGTGGTAGAGAATTCCACAGGTTCACCACTCTCTGGGTGAAGAGGTTTCTCCTCATCTCGGTCCTAAATGGCTTACCCCTTATCCTTAGACTGTGACCCCTGGTTCTGGACTTTCATTGGGAACATTGTTCCTGCATCTAATCTGTCTAAACCCGTCAGAATTTTAAATGTTTCTATGAGATCCCCTCTCATTCTTCTGAACTCCAGTGAATACAAGCCCAGTTGAGCCAGTCTTTCTTGATATGTCAGTCCCGCCATCCCGGGAATCAGTCTGGTGAACCTTCGCTGCACTCCCTCAATAGGAATAGCAAATAGGCTGTCTTAGTGATAGCGTGGTCTGTGGTCAGAAGCTGAACTCAGGAAGCAAACAATCTGGTTCAGTCTCAGACATTTGCCAGGGAGAGGGATGGAGTTGGTGTCTAGGGAACGGAGTCTTGGTGGGGACCAAAGACAATGGCTTCAGTCTTTCCAATATTTAGTTGAAAAAAAATTCTGCATTGTACTGGAAGTCGGACAAGCACTCTGACAATTTAGATACAGTGGAGGGGTTGAGAGAAGTGGTGGTGAGGTAAAGCTGGGTGTCATCAGCATACATGTGGAACCTAATATTGTGTTTTCAGATGATGTCACGAGGGGCAGCATGTAGATGAGAAATAGGAGGGGGCCAAGGATAGATCCTTGGGGAACATCATGTTGCGGGAGCGGGAAGACAAGCCATTGCAGGTGATTCTCTGGCTATGATTGGATAGATAAGGATGGAACCAGGCAAATGCAGTCCCACCCAGCTGGACAGCGGTGGAGAGGAATTGGCGTGGTCAACTCTGTCAAATACTGCAGACAGGTTGAGAAGGAGAAGGAAAGATAGCTTACCTTTGTCACAGTCACATAGGATGTAATTTATGACTATGATAAGAGCCATTTCGGTACTGTGGCTGGGCGGAAACCTGATTGGAGGGATTCAAACATGAAGTTTCGGGAAAGATAAGTATAGATTTGGGAAACGACAGCAAATTCAAGGACTTTGGGAGGTTGTAGATGGGGCAAGGACAGAGGAAACAAGTATAGACAAAGATGCAGAAATTGCGGTCGGAGGCTTCCCGCGGGCAGATGCCTCCGACTTGAAAAAAATCTATGAACGTATCTGGTGGTCCGGGAGATTTGGCGACTTGTGGTCCTGGGTCTCTACATGTAAGCCAGCTTAAAGGCCCACGTATCCCAGGGAAGCAGGCTTTTCGCAAGTGGGATCACTTTGCCAGCCCAAAGTAGAGGTATTCCCATTCATACTTGTGGTGAGTCAAAATCACCATAGTATGAATAGGAATACCCTGAAAAATACACAAACATTTAAATACATTTTTAAAAATATCACATATTTAACATTAAGCAAAATGGAATTCAATTAATTATTTAAAACAAAAATTTGATTTTTTGAAAAATAAATTTACATATTTTAAAGGGTCTAAAAATAAACGTACTTTATTTCACAGGTTTCTAAATGTTTAAATTATTGAAAAAAATGTATTGTTCTGTCCTTTAAAAATCTTGCGCTGATAAAAGCAGGCCTTAGGCCTTAGGCCTGCTTTTATCAGACGTAAGAATTCCACGGACATTCGCTGGGCAGAAGTTGGTCAAGTAGTCCAACTCTCCGCCAGTGAATGCCCATTTACTTCAGATTCATACCATCTGTCAGGAGGAATCTTGACAGATCGCAAGTTCTGGATTTCGCCGCATGCGCAGTGCATGCCTAATGCTGGAACCTGTGTGTCCCCTATGGGCATGAGTGTACCTTGTATACACCCGTTGGGGGTGTGAATTCAGCCCCAAAAGGTTTTCACTGAAAATTTACAACTACAAATAGCAATATCCTGTCTTCATTTTCTATGAATTTTTCATAGACACATAACTGTTCCATCTGGAGTGGTGATCTGGTAAAATAGATACATTTGAAATTTACCATAAGGTATAAACCCGGTAAAATTCACATTTTATAAAACTATAACTGCTCCATGAAAGACATTTGGGGGTAATTTCCCCATTGGGCAGTAAACTGGCTCTGTAAATCATCCGTCTGTTATAGAACCCAATAAATTTTCATTTCCACTAAAAAAACAAGGAGGTAATAATCCCTTATTTAAGAGTGGACTAAAATCATGAAACATGGGTTTGGATCAAACAATGGGTTATAATAATATCATTTCATTTCTTTGAACTTTATTTGAGTCCAGTCCAAACTAATGGGATGAAAGTCATTTCTCATTACAGCTTTAACATAAACCAAAATTTGCATTTAAAAGCTCATTTAAGGAGCAAACTACTTCACAGAAGAGTAATCACGGCCACCAATAGTGAGGCGAAGAGAAATTGCACAAGAAAGCAGAATCAGAGGAATGGAGAATTTGGGGGTGGGGGAGCGGAGGTTGCAGAGCTGGAGGAGGGTGCAGAGATAGGGAGCGGTGAGGTCAGAGGTGAGAGGGGAGTGGGAGTTGGTGCACAATAGCAGTAGAGCTATTGATGAGCTGAAGTAACAGGGCAAAGTGAAATGTGTTTGTGCAGGTTTAGTCCAGATCGCCACCAACATGAGTCCAAAGCAAACAACGACCTATCATTCAGCACTAGAATCATAGAATCAGAGAGATTTACAGTACAGAAGGAGGCCACTCGGCCCATCGTGTCCATGCCAGCCGACAAAGAGCTATCCAGCCTAATCCCACTTTCCAGCTCTTGGATTGTAGCCCTGTAGATTATGGCAGTTTAAGTGTACATCCAAGTATCTTTTAAATGCAGTGAGGGTTCAGGCCTCTACCATCCTTTCAGCCAGTGAGTTCCAGACCCCCACCACCCTCTGGGTGAAAAAACTTCTCCTCAAATCCCCTCTAAACCTCCTACCAATTACTTGAAATCGATGGCCCCCCCCCAATTGAAACTACATTGGCTGAAAGTCCACAGTAGTAAAGAGAGAGTGCTACGTTGACATTAAACCTGCTCTCACCACAATGCCACCTCAATCAACACAAGTAAACCTCCCCCATCACCAACCCCCACAAATTTTCTCATCAGTCATCTCATTGCTTATCATATGCAAAATAGCTGCCATTTTGGTCTACATAACTTATCATATGCAAAATAGCTGCCATTTTGCTCTACATAACAGCAATCTTCAAAGTTTCAAGATATTTCTGAAACACACAAAAAGGTGTAATATAAATGCACCTCTTTCAGCTCTAGCTCCACAATGGAATAGAACATCAGGCGAGGTGTTAATGAGATGCTGATTTGCTGCCTCCGGTTTTCGCCCAGGAACAAAAATTAAAATTACCCCAGAACTCTTGTGTTAAAATTAGGAAGGAAGATATACCTCTTGCCACCACACTGTGATCAGCACAATGTTTTAAAGTTATGAAACTAAACTTGCGATATATTATTACGTTGTGTCAACATTCATTTTGTGAAGTGCAAAATAGATTTTTTCTTATTTTTCGAGAGTAGTGGTTTCAAAATAGTTTCATTTAATGGGTACTGTATAATACATTTTTTCAACATGTAAAAGCTTTGAACGTAAAAAGTCCAGCTTCATAGCTGCAGTGGCTTTCAAAATAGAAAGCGACAAGAACAAGATATTGTACAACAACAAGTTTTAATATTATGAAGCACCTTTAATGTAGAATAACATCCCAAGTGGAGGAACTAGGAGAGGTGACCAATGACATGGGAAAATAGGTAGGTTTTGACAAGATGTTTAAAAGTGCAGAGAGAGGAGCTGAGGTGGAAGGGTTGTCTGCGAGAACTCCAGAGTAGAGCTGAGAATGGTCTGCCACCAATGTTGTGACAGAAGGTAGAATTGTCAAAATGATGGTCTTCAACTATTACATAATTATTCCTACTTTAATGATTCTGAACTTGTGAAGAACATTCTACAGGGAATTATTGCAGTGTTGTCTGCCTCAGTTTGATTAACATCCTAGGTGGCTGAGATACTAACACTGGTGAAGAAGAGATTGGATATGTAGCTGTGTGCAGGGTGGTGCTAGTTCTAACGCAGTAGTGCATGCAATGATGTTTGTATATTTTCCATTTCCAGCACCAAACTAGCGAGAAAGGTCAAATCTCCTCTGATTAGACTAAGCAGTTTTATTGTTCAAACTGAATTTTATATTCACAGTATACATTTTTTGTAGGACATGACTAATTTAAATGAATGTAGATGTTCCTTAATTAATTAGGAATCATTTCTCAGACAGTGGACTGCAGCAACTCACAAAGGCTTCTTCGGCACCACCTCCCTAACCCGCAACCTCTACCACCTAGAAAGACAAGGGCAGCAGGTGCATGGGAGCACCACCACCTCCAAATTCCCCTCCAAGTCACACACCATCCTGACTTGGAAATATATCGCTGTTCCTTCATTGTCGCTGGGTCAAAATCCTGGAATTCCCTCCCTAACAGCACTGTGGGAGCACCTTCACCACACGGACTGCAGCGGTTCAAGAAGGCGGCTCACCACCACCTTCTCAAGGGCAATTAGGGATAGACAATAAATGCTGGCCTTGCCAGCAACGCCCAGATCCTGGAACGAATTAAAAAAAAAGTTAGAAGGCAAGCTCCGAAGAACTAATGGGGACGAATTTCTCACTGTTCTCAGAATGATTCAGGAATTATTTTAGTGAGGAAATTCAGGTAGAAGCCATATCTGCTGCTTGTAAACTTTTTGAAACAAGATCCTTCACATGATTTGCCTACCAAGTTGCTAGTAGTCTCGTTTGCATATGTCAGAGTGGTGTGGTAGCTCCAGGTTTTCTTGATTGGTACTGCCATTGCGCTCTGGGTCAGTTAGACTGCGATTTTACAAAGTGTAGCAGCTGCAAGGATCAGCTGCTCTAGAGTCTTGAGCATAAAGTCTAGGCTGACACACCAGTACATTGCTGAGGGAGTGCTGCACTGTCGGAGGTACCATCTTTTCGGATAAGAAGTTAAAATGAGGCCTCGTCTGCTCTCTTAGGCGGATGTGAATGATCCCATGGCACTATTTCAAAGAAGAGCAGAGGCGATCTCCCCGGTGCCCTGACCAACATTTATCCCACAACCAATTTCTTTCTTTCCTTACTTCCTTCCTTTCATCCTTCCTCTCTCTTTCTCTCTCTCTCTTCCTCTCTCTCTCTCCCTCTTCCTCTCTCTCTCTTCCTCTCTCTCTCTTCCTCTCCCTCACTTCTTCTCCCTCTCTCTACCTTCCTCTCTCTCCCTTCCTCTCCCTTCCTCTCTCTCTTTCTTTCTCTCTCTTTTTCTCGCTCTCTCTCTCTCTTTCTTCCTTCCTCTCTCTCTTTCTTCCTCTCCCTTTCTCTCTCTCTTCCTTCCTCTTTCTCTTTCTTTCTCTCCCTTTCTCTCTCTTTCTCGGTCTTCCTTTCTTTCTTTCTTTCTTTCTTTCCAACAAAATCAAGTCTCCCCAATTTCTTTGCCGAAGTTGTATTGGAAGACTGAGCCCCAGTGGAATTTTGAGATCTATAAATTCATCTAACTTTTGTTTCCACATATTGCTTTTGTAATTTATATTTGGGATATCTGTATGCTCTAATCTGGTAATTCGAGTCGCCACAATTCTCAGACTACAACCGCCTTGTGATGATGAGACTGACCTTGTTTTCCTGCCACTTTCTATCAGCCCCTTACCCCCTCTCCTCCAGCTCCTATCTTCACGATAGTCCTAGTTCCTGCTGATGGGAAGCATGATGCTACTTTGCTTCGGGTGCTATGTTGCTAAAAAGCTTTCTATCTACCTCATTCAATTTGTTTGTGTATCTAACTTGGGCATGTCACGAGCACTGGGCTCCACCAGCATTGAGTAATTAAGCAAATTCAATCTGCTCCACATCATTTACAAGAGTATAATTTGAGATACAGATTTTCTGCTCTTGTGACTAACATTATAGCTCAACTGTGTTAGAAGTTCCTCTTTGCACGGAATTAAAACAGCGTTCTTTTCCTTGGTATTGTAATGGAGTTGCAGGAATGCATTATTTTAACAGCGATATTTCAGAGACTGATGTATATATAAAATATATGCACATCTGATGAGCCAGTGCCTGCTGGGGTTTAGTGGGTAGAACTCTCGCCTCTGAGTCAGAAGATTGTGGGTTCAAGTCCCACTCCAGAGACTTAAGCACATAAGTCTAGGCTGACACACCAGTACAGTGCTGAGGGAGCGCTGCACTGTTGGAGGTGCGTCTTTCGGATGAGATGTTAAACTGAGGCCCTGTCTGCTCTTTCAAGTGGACATAAAAGATCCCACGGCACTATTTCGAAGAAGAGCAGGGGAGTTATCCCTGGTGTCCTGGCCAATATTTATCCCTCAATCAACATAAAATTGTTAGATCTCTTAATTTCCAATGAAATACGAACTCCGATGGTAGTTTTAACTTTTTAATCTTGGCAGAGAGCAACAAACTGCTTGGCTTCAAGCCAGGTCTTTGTTCTTACTGAGACACATGGTCAAAATGGTTGTATTTTATACTGGGTTCAATTCACAGAAAAGAACTCGCCTTCTTTGACCTTATTGGCTCAATTGAAAGTCTTTTAACGTTTTATTGGCTCGCTACCCAAGGTCCGAAAATGTCAAGTTGATTGATGAGTGAATGCAACATGCCGAACTGCATGTAGCAGCCTTGACTTGGGGGTCTGTGAATTTTCACAGTCTGTCTAAATGAGCCCGTTTGAATTCTCTATCAACAAGAACAGGTTATCTGGTCATTATCACATTGCTATTTGTGGGAGCTTGCTGTGCACAAATTGGCTGCAGTGTTTCCCGCATTACATGAGTGACTACACTCCAAAAAGTATTTCATTGGCTGTAAAGCGCTTTGAGACATCCGTTGGTCATGAAAGGCGCTATATAAATGCAAGTCCTTCTTTCTTTCAATCAGGAGTTAGCTGCAAAACGCTGCTGACCCATTTGTTAGGCATCAGATGAGCCAACAACTAGTACGAAGCAATTCAAAAGTACAGCTGTATCCCACGTCCCTACATGAGCTAATGGAGAGGAAGGAACAGTCGCGATCACTGTACAACCAGTAGAAACCCCGGAGAAATGATGTAATCGCTGATTATACCGTCTTCCTGCGGTTTATGCCACACTTCTAAGGAAGGGAGGTAGAGTGGGAGCAGCTCCGAGGAAATTCATGTGTTAGAATGTATACGGAACCCAAAGCAGAGCACAGCTCCTCTTTATGATTCAATGAAACCTCATAGAAGCACGGTACTAAACACTCAAAAGGTGTAATAGCGTTGTTACGGATTCCATCTGAACCTTTAAATAATATCATTAACAACCAATCAGCTATCAAGTCAGTGAAGTAACATGCTTCATTATGCCTAAGTTTAAATATGGCTTATATCCCAATAACAATCACCATGAGTGGCTCGGTAGTAGCACTACTTACCGAGCTGGCCGAATCCTGAAGGGCATAACTGCTAGACTGCGCCTGCAGCAGACGGTGAGAGAACTAACGCAAGGGAAAAACCTGCTTGACCTCATCCTCACCAATCTAGCTGTCACAAGTGCATCTGTCTATGACAGCATTAGTAGCAATGACCACTGCACAGTCATTGTGGAGATGAAGTCCCATCTTCACACTGAGGACACCTTCCATCGTGTTGTGTGGCACTACCACCGTGTTAAATGGAATAACTTCAGAACAGATCTAGCAGCTTAAAATTGGGCATCCATGAGATGCTGTGGGCCATCAGCACAGAATTGTATTCCACCACAATCTATAGCCCATCATAGCCCTCACTCTACCATTACCATCAAGCCAAGGGAAACACCCTGGCTCAATGAGGAGTGTAGAAGATCATGCCAAGAGTACCACCTAAAAATGAGGTGCCCACCTGGGGAAGCTGCAACACAGGACTGACCACATGCATGCTAACAAGCAGAAGCAGCATGCCATAGGCAGGGCTAAGCAATCCCACAATTAATGGATCAGATCAAAACTCTGCAGTCCTGCCACATCCTGTCGTGAATGGTGGTGGACCATTAACAACCAACGGGAGGAGGAGGGTTCCATGAATATCCACATCCTTAATGATGGCGGAGCCCAGCACGTGAGTGCAAAAGTCAAGGCTAAAGAGCTTGCAACCATCAGAAAAAAAATCAAAGAGCAAGTTATTATTTAAATGGAGAAAGATTGCAAAGTGCTGCAGTGCAGCGGGACCTGGGGGTACTTGTGCATGAAACACAAAAGGTTAGTATGTAGGTACAGCAAGTGATCAGGAAGGCCAATGGAATCTTGGCCTTTATTGCAAAGGGGATGGAATATAAAAGCATAGAAGTCGTGCTACAGTTGTACAGGGTATTGGTGAGGCCACACCTGGAATACTGCGTGCAGTTTTGGTTTCCATATTTACGAAAGGATATACTTGCTTTGGAGGCAGTTTTGAGAAGGTTCATAAGGTTGATTCCGGAGAAGAGGGGGTTGACTTGTGAGGAAAGGTTGAGTAAGTTGGGCCTCTACTCACTGGAATTCAGAAGAATGAGAGGTGATCTTATTGAAACGTATAAGATTATGAGGGGGCTTGACAAGGTGGATGCAGAGAGGATGTTTCCACTGATAGGGGAGACTAGAACTAGAGGGCATGATCTTAGAATAAGGGGCCGCCCATTTAAAACTGAGATGGGGAGAAATTTCTTCTCTGAGGGTTGTGGATCAGTGGAATTCGTTGTCTCAAAGAGATGTGGAAGCTGGGACATTGAATAAATTTAAGACAGAAATAGACAGTTTCTTAAACGATAAGGCAATAAAGGGTTATGGAGAGTGGGCAGGGAAGTGGACCTAAGTCCATGATCAGATCAGCCATGATCGTATTAAATGGCGGAGCAGGCTCGAGGGGCCGTATGGCTTTCTCCTGCTCCTATTTCTTATATTCTTATGTTCTTATCTTCAATCAGAAGTGCCAAGTGGAAGATCCATATCGACCTCCTCCTGAGGTCCCCACCATCACAGAAGCTAGTCTTCAGCCAATTCGATTCGCTCCATGTGATATGAAGAAACTAGGTGCAGCAAAGGCTATTGGCCCTGACAACATCCCGATTGTCGTGCCGAATATTTGTGCTCCAGAACTAGCCGCATCTCTAGCCAAGCTGTTCCAGTACAGTTTCTACACTGGCATCTAGCCAACATTGTGGAAAACTGCCCAGATATATCCTGTCCACAAAAGCAGGACAAATCTAATCCAGCCAATTACCGCTCCATCAATCTATTCTCAATCATCAGCAAAGTGATGGAAAGTGTCGTCGACAGTGCTATCAAGTGGCACTTACTCACCAATAACCTGATCATCAATTCCCAGATTGGCTTATGGCAGGACCACTAAGCTACAGAACTCATTACAGCCTTGGTCCAAAAGAGTTGAATTCCAGAGGTGAGGTGATAGTGACAGCCTTTGACATCAGACAGTATTTGTCCAAGTGTGGCATCAAAGAGCCCCAGTAATATTGAAGTCAGTGGGAATCAGGGGGAAAAACTCTCCACTGACTGGAGTCATACTGAAGGCAAAGGAAGATGGTTGTGGTGGTTGGAGGTCAATTATCACAAGCCCCAGGACATCACTGCAGGAGTTCCTCAGAGCAGTGTCTTAGGCCCAACTATCTTCAGCTGCTTCATCAATGACCTTCCTTCTATCATAAGATCAGATGTGGGGATGTTCGCTGATGACTGCACAGTGTTCAGTTCCATTCGCAACTCCTCAGATAATGGAGCAATCCATGCCTGCATGCAGCAAGACCTGGATGACATTCAGGCTTGGGCTGATAAGGGGCAAGTAACATTCACGCTACACAAGTGCCAAGCAATGATTATGTCCAACAAGCGAGAGTCTAACCATTACCCCTTGACATTCAACGGCATTACCATCGGTGAATCCTCCACCATCAACCTCCTGGGGGGCTCACCATTGATCAAAAACTTAACTGGACCAGCCATATAAGTACTGTGGCAACAAAAGCAAATTAGAGGCTGTGCAGTGCAGGATCCGTCCCTCCCCCCAAAGTAAAAATTGGACTATGAAATAAAAAACCAGAACTGCATTACAGCCGCAAAAAGAGCTGGGCAGGAAAAGGTTAATTCAAACATTGCAGCCAAATCATTAGAGCAGTAGATCCACACCTTCAATGGTTTTCTGTCTGGACCAGGGAGCACACATAATGCCATTCACACATTCTTTGGTCCCGACCATTGCAGCAAAACTATGACTCATCGACAGATTGGACATCATCAGAGCACCAGAAGAGAGACATTCACATCTTCAATAGTTTTCTGTCTGAAAAGATAGAGGGACATTCACACATTCCTCAACCATCTATACCAAGGAAGGCTTTGCATTGTGTTGCACAGCAGGAGAGCTGGTATCACAAAGGGAACAGGAAATCTGTTTTGAGATCACAAGCTGGTTTTTGGTACAAAGAAGGCTCATTTTCGCAGGCACAGGAGCAGTACAGGAGCAGAATCGAAGCAGCAACAGAAATCAGCGATGTGTCTTCAAAACACAAACTGCAACCAAGAAAAGGGCCTACAGTCAACCTCAGAAGACAGCCGGGGTATTGGTGATTGTATGTTTGTTCCAGCCAAATCATGGCAGGGTTTTGTGATTGGGTCTGGGTAATTTTATGTAGCAGTCAAATCGCGGACGGGTTTAACTGTGTCAAGGTGTGCCAGTGCAAATGATCCTTTCATAGGGGTTTGTATTCTGGGATTTGTTAGTCCCACATAGATCGTAGTGATTTATACAGGGGAGGTAACTGCGATGCAAATGACCCTTTCCTAGCGGTTTGTATTTTGGGGTTCGTTAATCCACTATAAATCATGGTGATATTTACTGGGGAGGTAATTGTGTGTATGTTCAATAAACCGAACAAATCTAGGTTGAGCCAAAACCCTGTGCCGTGTGTATTTTGTTCTTATAAATCCTGATGTCAAAGAACTGTGTGTAACGGGGGACCAGGTATTTAGAAACCCTAACAGCGGCGAGTGTAAGAACATAAGAACATAGGAAATAGGAGCAGGAACAGGCCACCTGTCCCCTCGAGCTTGTTCCGCCAATCAATAAGATCATGGCTGATCTGATGATGGACTCAGCTCCACTTCTCTGCCCGCTCCCCATAAGATTATTCCCGTATCGCTCAAAAATCTGTCTATTTCCGCCTTAAATATATATTCAATGACCCAGCATCCACAGCTCTTTGGGGCAGAGAATTCCATAGATTTACAACCCTCTGAGAGAAGAAATTCCTTCTCATCTCAGTTTTAAATGGGCGACCCTTTATTCTGAGACTATGTCCCCTAGTTTTAGTTTCCCCTATGAGTGGAAATATCCTCTCTGCATTCACCTTGTCGAGTACCCTCATTATCTTATCTGTTTTGATAAGATTACCTTTAATTCTTCTAAACTCCCATGAGTATAGGCCCAACCTACTCAACCTATCTTCATAAGTCCACCCACTCATCTCCAGAATCAAACGAGTGAACCTTCTCTGAACAGCCTCCAATGCAAGTATATCCTTCCTTAAACACGGAGACCTAAACTGTATGCAGTACTCCAGGTGTGGCCTCACCAATACCCTGTACAGTTGTAGCACGATGTCTCAGCTTTTATACTCTATCCCCCTTGCAATAAAGGTCAACATTCGATTTGCCTTCCTGATTACTTGCTGTACCTATAAACTAACTTTTTGTGTTTCATGCACAAGGACCCCCGGGTCCATCTGTACTGCAGGACTTTGCAATTTTTCTCCATTTAAATTATAATTTGTTTTTCTATTTTTTTCTACCAAAGTGGACAAGCTCATATTTTCCCACATTGTGCTTTTTTGCCCACTTACTTAACCTGTTTATATCCCTTTGCAGATTTTTTGTGTCCTCCTCACAATTTGCTTTCCCACCCATCTTTGTATCATTAGCAAAATTGGCTATATTTCACTCGGTCCCTTCATCCAAGTCATTAATATAGATTATAAATAGTTGAGGATCCAGCACCGATCCCTGTGGCACCCCACTCTAGTTACTATTTGCCAACCAGAAAATGACCCATTTATCCCGACTCTCTGTTTTCTGTTAGTTGGCCATTCCTCTACCCATGCTAATATATTACCCCCAACCCCGTGAACTTTTATCTTGTGCAGTAAACTTTTATGTGGCACCTTATCGAATGCCTTCTGGAAATCCAAATACATCACATCCACTGGTTCCCCTTTATCCACCCTACTTGTTACATCCTCAAAGAACTGCAGCAAATTTGTTAAACATGATTTCCGTTTCATAAAACCATGCTGACTCTGCTTGATTGAATTATGCATTTCCAAATGTCCCGCTACTGCTTTCTTAAGAATAGACTCCAGCATTTTCCCAACGACAGATGATAGACTAACTGATCTATAGTTTCCTGCTTTTTGTCTGCCTCCTTTTTTAAATAGGGGCATTACATTTGTGGTTTCCCAATCCACTGGGACCGCCCCAGAATCCAGGGAATTTTGGTAGATTACAACCAATGCATCCACTATCTCTGCCGCCACTTCTTTTAAGATCCTAGGATGTAAACCATCAGGTCCAGGGGACTTGTCCACCTTTAATCCCATTATTTTATCGAATACTACCTCTTTAGTGATAGTGATTGTATTAAGTTCCTTCCTCCCTATAGCCCCTTGATTATCCACTATTGCGATGTTTTTAGTGTCTTCTACCGTGAAGACTGATACAAAATATTTGTTGACCGTCTCTGCCATTTCCCTGTTCTCTATTATTAATTCCCCAGTCTCATCATCTAGGGGACCAACGTTTACTTTAGCCACTCTTTTCCTATTTATGAGCTCAATTTTGCGCAACCCCTTTTTTGGGCGCACTTACCTTAAGTGCGACGACTTTACACGCTGGAAATGGCGCCGGAAAAAGTTACCCCATCCTGGCCGCTCTTCCGAGTCCCCAGAGTCCCAGCGTGGCATGCATTGTGAAGTGGGGGGTGGAGCAACAGGCCAGCGCCAAAAACAGTGCCGGCACCTGTGCGCATGCGCAGTGAAGTCTGCGCGCATGCTCCTGCCCTCCCAGTGTGTCCTGTGGGCTGTGAGCAGGGCCCAATGCTTGCAGCCCCTATCCCCGGCTGAAGGGATGCCCCGATCTCGCTGCACCCTATCCCTGGCCGAGCGGCTTCCCGCACTTGCCGGCCAGCCGGCCCACTGAGTTCCTGGGCGAGGTCGGACTTCAGTTTTATTTTTTATTCATTGATGGTTGTGCTTGAGAGTTTTGATTGGGGGGTGGTGGGGGAGGAGAGTTTTGCGTGGGGTGAGAAAGAGTGTTTTTGGGGGGGGGGGAGGAGAAAGCGTGTTTTGTTGGGGGGGGGACTTTAAAAAAAAACTTGATTCTGGCATAAAGGTAGGACTTCAATTTTTTATTTGTTATTGATTGATTGCTTATTACTTTTTGTGGTTTGTTTAGTGCTTTGTAAGTCTTGGTGCAGGTCCTCAGCTTCCTTCTATTTTTTATTTGTTATTGAATGCTTATTGTTGTGCTTTGTTTAGTGCTTTGTAAGTCTTGATGCTTTAAATGTACTAACCTGCGACGATTTCTTAACTGCCTGCAAGGTTTTTCAGAGCTGGCCACATACGCTGACCTAAGTCGATTTGGAGTAAGTTTTAGCTGGCCAAAGTGGCATAAATGGCCAAAATTGGTGTAAGTGTCTGGGAACGCCCCCTTCTGAAAAAAAACGGAACTAAAAAAAATCATACCTAACTGACTTATTCTGGAGCAAATTTTTTGAGGAAAATGGCATTTTTTAACTTGCGCCAGAAAAAACAACTTACTCCAAAAAAATTGATGCAAGTCATGGCCAAAATCGGGTCCCATGTACCTATAGAAACTCTTACTATCTGTTTTTATATTTCGTGCTAGTTTACTTTCATAATCAATCTTCCCTTTCTTTATTATTTTTTTAGTCTCATCACCGGACTCCCCAAAGCCTTTCCACCATCTACAAGGCACAAGTCAGGAGTGTGATGGAATACTTTCCACTTGCCTGGATGAGTGCAGCTCCAACAACACTGAAGAAGCTCGACACCATCCAGGACAAAGCAGCCCACTTGATTGGCACCCCATCCACTCCTTGTCGTGGTGCATATAGGTACCAACGATATAGGTAAAAAGCGGGATGAGGTCCTAAAAGTTGAATTTAGGGAGGTAGGAGTTAAATTAAAAAGTAGGACCTCAAAGGTAGTAATTTCAGGATTACTACCAGTGTCACGTGCTAGTCAGAGTAGAAATAGCAGGATAGCTAAGATGAATATGTGGCTTGAGGAGTGGTGCAAGAGGGAGGGATTCAAATTCCTGGGACATTGGAATCGGTTCTGGGGAAGGTGGGACCAGTACAAACCGGATGGTCTGCACCTGGGTAGGGCCGGAACCAATGTCCTAGGGGGAGTGTTTGCTAGTGCTGTTGGGGAGGGGTTAAACTAATATGGCAGGGGGATGGGAACTTATACAGGGAGACAGAGGGAAATAAAATGGGTGCATTGTGTTAGAGAAATTGATTGGATTGAAGACCGATAAATCCTCAGGGCCTGATAGGCTGCATCCCAGAGTATTTAAGGAAGTGGCCCGAGAAATAGTGGATACATTGGTGATCATTTTCCAACATTCTATTGACTCTGGATCAGTTCCTATGGACTGGAGGGTAGCTAATACAACACCACTTTTTAAAAAAGGAGAGAGAAAACAGGGAATTATAGACCGGTTAGCCTAACATCGGTGGTGGGGAAAATGTTGGAATCAATTATTAAAGATGAAATAGCAGCGCATTTGGAAATCAGTGACAGGATCGGTCCAAGTCAGCATGGATTTATGAAAGGGAAATCATGCTTGACAAATCTTCTAGAATTTTTTGAGGATGTAACTAGTAGAGGAGAACCAGTGGATGTGGTGTATTTGGATTTTCAAAAGGCTTTTGACAAGGTCCCACACAAGAGATTAATGTGCAAAATTAAAGCACATGGTATTGGGGAGGTAATGTATTGACGAGGATAGAGAACTGGTTGGCAGACAGGAAGCAGAGAGTCAGAATAAATGGGTCCTTTTCAGAATGGCAGGCAGTGACCCATGGGGTGCCGCAGGTATCAGTGCTGGGACTCCAGCTATTTACAATATACATCAATGATTTAGACAAAGGAATTGAATGTAATATCTCCAAGTTTGCAGATGACACTAAGCTGGGTGGCAGTGAGAGCTGTGAGGAGGATGCTAAGACGCTGCAGGGTGACTTGGACAGGTTAGGTGCATGGGCAAATACATGGCAGATGCGGTATAATGTAGATAAATGTGAGGTTATCCACTTTGGTGGTAAAAACAGGATGGCAGATTATTATCTGAATGGTGAAAGATTAGTAAAAGGGGAGGTGCAACGAGACCTGGGTGTCATGGTACATCAGTCATTGAAAGTTGGCATACAGGTACAGCAGGCAGTGAAGAAGGCAAATGGCATGTTGGCCTTCATAGCGAAAGGATTTGAGTATAGGAGCAGCGAGGTCTTACTGCAGTTGTACAGGGCCTTGGTGAGGCCTCACCCGGAATATTGTGTTCAGTTTTGGTCTCCTAATCTGAGGAAGGACGTTCTTGCTATTGAGGGAGTGCAGTGAAGGTTCACCAGATTGATTCCTGCGATGGCAGGACTGACATATGAGGAGAGACTGGATCAACTGGGCTTGTATCCACTGGAGTTTAGAAGGATGGGAGGGGATCTCATAGAAACATATAAAATTCTGACAGGATTGGACAGGTTAGAGGCAGGAAGAATGTTCCCGTTGCTGGGGAGTTCCAGAACTAGGGGTCACAGTCTAAGAGTACGGGGTAAGCCATTTAGGACCGAGATGAGGAGAAACTTCTTCACTCAGAGAATTGTGAACCTGTGGAATTCTCTACTGCAGAAAGTTGTTGAGGCCATTTCGTTATACATATTCAAAAGGGAGTTAGATATGGCCCTTATGGCCAAAGGGATCAAGGGGTATGGAGAGAAAGCAGGAAAGGGATACTGAGGTTGAATGATCAGCCATGATCTTATTGAATGGCAGTGCAGGCTCAAAGGGCCGAATGGCCTACTCCTGCACCTAATTTCTATGTTTCTATGTAAACATTCACTCCCTCCATTAGTGGTAGCAGTATGCACCATCTACAAGATGCACTGCTGCAACTCACCAAGGCTTCTTCGGCAACAACTCCCAAACCCATGACCTCTACCTCCTAGAAGGACATGGGCAGCAAGCGCATGGGGACACCACCACCTCCACTTTCCCCTCCAAGTCACACATCATGCTGACTTGGAAGTATATCGCCGTTTCTTCATTGCTACTGGGTCAACATCCTGGACCTCCCTTCCTAACAGCACTGGAAATACTTTCACCACACGGACTGCAGCAGTTCAAGAAGGTGGCGCACCACCATCTTCTCAAGTGCAATTACGGTTGGGCAATAAATGCTGGTCTTGACAGTGACACCAACATGTCATGAACTAATAACTGAAAACATCAGTGCAATATTTTATAAAAAGCAGAAGAAAATAGGTTTGACAAATAATTGTTCTCCCAATGATCTCTCCTATAAGTGGATTAATTTCCCTTACAATCAGGAGTTAACTTTTGCTACCCAACATCTAGATGTATGATAGCATGACCCAGAGTGTGTAACACTGAGACCTTGATATATGGGCTGGAAAGTGTAATCCTTGACATCGATCCTCACACCAACTTCTCCAACTTTCCTCCAAGGCAAAACTCACATAGAATTTGATGGGGGCGGGAATTCTATGGTTCTACCTCCCGGCCCATTTTCTTCCAGTTAGAGTGCTCGGAAAAATGCATGGAATCCTGGAGTAAAATCCATGCTATATTTTAAACAGCTGCTAAAATTAAAAACACGGCTATTTAATGTTTAACGAAGAAGCTGATTGTCGTTGCCAATGCAATTCTCTGGTAACTGTACAGCAAACTGAAGGGTTTCCCAAAAGTCAGCTTTTTTTTTTATTCTCAGTTTAATAGACATATGAACCAAAATTCGTTATGGCCCATTTTGAGGCGGTGACACCGCCTGGGCGTTAATTTTAGCATCGGGCAATGTTTACCGCCTCCAATCGGGATATTCACTAATAGCCCCCAAGAGGGGTGTGGAGTGCTAAGGGAAGGATTCCACGCTACTCCGAGGCGCAGGGATAATGAAGGTCTGGCGAGAGGAAATCGGCATCCTAGCGCTTAAAGGGGAGGTCAGTTGGACCACCTGAAAAACGAGAGTAAATTGAAGGGAGCATTAGAAACATCAGCAGCAGTATGTCAGAGCTCACAGAATCACAGCAAAGTTAAAATATTTTACACTGAACACCCACCTGCTCCTGTTTTACAATAGCTTTCTGGAAGCTTCCACGGATCGCCTGCTCTCCCTGTCGGTGATAGCGTCAGGTGCTACGGCAGGCAAAAGGACTGAAATTCGCGATTGCGGCGCTAATGCGGCATTGCACACTCATGACCTCACCAAGTGCGTGGCACTAGAGTGCGCGGCACTAACTGAAAGCGCGCTGCTAAACCACCAATGACGTTTGCGACAGGCACTAACAGCACGGCGTTCAGGCGGTAAGTGCTTAGCGCTAACCGGTGGCGCGAAACAAACAATTTTTTAGCCCCATATAGCTTATTCTAACCAATATGGATGCATTTAATTAAACGATAATGCAGTTTTTGGCAGTATCTTGGTTTTCAGTTTAGCTAAGTGCCATCTCTGTAAAAGTTGAAAAGTAAAGTAACTAATTAAACTATGCACAGAGTATCTTCGTTTTGCCGTAACCTAACAATGGTTTCAGAAGAACAAAGACATTATGAACTTAAAAGGAATGGATGAGATAAAAGCATTCAGTTAGGTAACATTATAATATGGGATTCATTATCAAAGTGAGCCAACCATTACTTTGAGCTGGTTCAAAGAATCAAGTTAACAGACTCGTTCAAATAAAAACTAACCAGTAAGGAACAGGATGTACTGGGGCACATGTGTGGAACAAATGTCTTCGAAAAATCTGATTATTTTAGATGAAAGTAAGATATTATACACAAATGGAATTGACTCTGAAAATAGTTGCTCCCTCATCAATTAAAGCTGACATTAGCTCTGTTCATTGAAGCTCTTGGCAGTACTTTATCAAGTTTATTAGAAATTAAATTCCAGTCAAATGTCATGAGGTAAGCTGTGTAATACAACTGTACCAACTCCATGTGGTTATTTATTAAAGGATAAGCCTTGTTCTATGTAGCTGACCTTTTTAGAATGCATGAGCTTGTCTATATCAAACATGAAATGAGAAAGACTCCTACCAAGGGGTAAAAGGACAGTTCCTCATCAGACATCACTGTAAATTATAACTCTAAAATATTTCCCCCAGAGTAATAGTAATTAAATGTGTCCTGACTTAGCAATATGTGTAAAATAGAATTTTATAGATGGAGGGAGGCGGGTGGTGGGGAGGGGGGCGGTATCTCTTCCATTGACAAATAGCTCAGTAAGCTAAGCATGGAATCCTAAGATGGGGAAGTACAGCTAATAACCATGCTACACCTCCACCCAGCACCAGCTTGGCCTTCTGTTGTCAAGTATTTTGTTGCCAACAGCCCTTGGCCTTCCTTGCCTGTACTCTGTTCTTCATTCTATAGGAGTAGGTATGCACTCCAAACGATGATCAACACTGACAGGAAGTGTGGGGTGGGGGTCAGAGAATTGGGACCACAATATGGTAGCCCTATCACCACGAGGTGTTCTCTGTGGAACCCCACTGTGAGTGCCTCCCTGCTGGGATTATGGGGAAAGCAGAATTGCTCTGTATTTGAACCAAAACCCTGCTTCATGGGTGGTGATGCAGGATAGTGTGTTGTGAGCTTGCTGGAAGGTTCATGCTCAGACCTTATTTACTGCTTTGAGTATAGGAGATAGAGGAGCCAACCAGGGGGCTGGTCATCCTAGACTGGGTATTGTGTAATGAGAAGGGACTAATTAGCAATCATGTTGTGCGAGGCCCCTTGGGGAAAAGTGACCATAATATGGTAGAATTCCTTATTAAGATGGAAAGTGACAAATTTAATTCGGAAACTAGGGTCCTGAACTTAAGGAAAGATAACTTCGACAGTATGAGGTGTGAATTGGCTAGAATAGACTGACAAACGATATTAAAAGGGTTGATGGTGGATAAGCAATGGCAAACATTTAAAGATCACATGGATGAACTTCAGCAAATGTACATCCCTGTCTGGAGTAAAAATAAAACTGGGAAGGTGGCTCAACTGTGGCTAACAAGGGAAATTAAGGATAGTGTTAAAGCCAAGGAAGAGGCATATAAATTGGCTAGAAAAAGCAACAAACCTGAGGACTGGGAGAAATTTAGAATTCAACAGAGGAGGACCAAGGGTTTAATTAAGAGGGGGAAAATAGAGTATGAGAGGAAGCTTGCAGGGAATATAAAAACTGACTGCAAAAGCTTCTATAAATATGTGAAGAGAAAAAGATTAGTAAAGACAAACGTAGGTCCCTTGCAGTCGAATTCAGGTGAAAGTATAATGGGGAACAAAGAAATGGCAGACCAATTGAACCAATACTTCGGTTCTGTCTTCACGAAGGAAGATACAAATAACCTTCCGAAGGTACTCGGGGACAGTGGGTCTAGTGAGAAGGAGGAACTGAAGGATATCCTTATTAGGCGGGAAATTGTGCTCAGGAAATTGATGGGATTGAAGGCCGATAAATCCCCGGGGCCTGATAGTCTGCATCCCAGAGTGCTCAAGGAAGTGGCCCTAGAAATAGTGGATGCATTGGTGATCATTTTCCAACAGTCTATCAACTATGGATTAGTTCCTATGGCCTGGAGGGTAGCTAATGTAACACCACTTTTTAAAAAAGGAGGGAGAGAGAAAGTGGGTAATTATAGACCGGTTAGCTTGACATCAGTAGTGGGGAAAATGTTGGAATCGATCATGGAGGATGAAATAGCAGCGCATTTGGAAAGCGGTGACAGGATCGGACCAAGTCAGCATGGATTTATGAAGGGGAAATCATGCTTGATGAATCTTCTGGAATTTTTTGAGGATGTAACTAGTAGAGTGGACAAGGGAGAACCAGTGGATGTGGTGTATTTGGACTTTCAGAAGGCTTTTGACAAGGTCCCGCACAAGAGATTGGTGTACAAAATCAAAGCACGTGGTATTGGGGGTAATATACTGACGTGGATAGAGAACTGGTTGGCAGACAGGAAGCAGAGAGTCGGGATTAACGGGTCCTTTTCAGAATGGCAGGCAGTGACTAGTGGAGTGCCGCAGGGCTCAGTGCTGGGACCCCAGCTCTTTACAATATACATTAACGATTTGGATGAAGGAATAGAGTTTAATATCTCCAAGTTTGCAAATGATACTAAACTGGGTGGCGGTGTGAGCTGTGAGGAGGACGCTAAGAAGCTGCAGGGTGACTTGGACAGGTTAGGTGAGTGGGCAAATGCATGGCAGATGCAGTATAATGTGGATAAATGTGAGGTTATCCATTTTGGGGGAAAAAACACGAAGGCAGAATATTATCTGAATGGTGGCAGACTAGGAAAAGGGGAGGTGCAACGAGACCTGGGTGTCATGGTTCATCAGTCACTGAAAGTGGGCACGCAGATAGAGCAGGCGGTAAAGAAGGCAAATGGTATGTTGGTCTTCATAGCTAGGGGATTTGAATATAGAAGCAGGGAAGTCTTACTGCAGTTGTACAGGGCCTTAATGAGGTCTCACCTGGAATATTGTGTTCAGTTTTGGTCTCCTAGGCTGAGGAAGGATGTTCTTGCTATTGAGGGAGTGCAGCGAAGGTTCACCAGACTGATTCCAGGGATGGCTGGGCTGTCATATGAGGAGAGACTTGATCAACTGGGCCTTTATTCATTGGAGTTTAGAAGGATGAGAGGGGATCTCATAGAAACGTATAAGATTCTGACAGGACTGGACAGGTTAGATGCGGGAAGAATGTTCCCGATGTTGGGGAAGTCCAGAACCAGGGGACATAGTCTTAGGATAAGGGGTAGGCCTTTTAGGACTGAGATGAGGAGAAACTTCTTCACTCAGAGAGTTGTTAACCTGTGGAATTCCCTGCCGCAGAGAGTTGTTGATGCTAGTTCACTGGATATATTCAAGAGGGAATTAGATATGGCTCTTACAGTTAAGGGGATCAAGGGGTATGGAGAGAAAGCAGGAAAGGGGCACTGAGGTGAATGATCAGCCATGATCTTATTGAATGGCGGTACTGGCTCGAAGGGCCGAATGGCCTACTCCTGCACCCATTTTTCTATGTTTCTATGTTTCTATCTGATTAAGGTGCTTAAAGTGTTAATAGGATTTAATAGGATAGATACGGAGAAACTATTTTCTCTCATGGGGGGAATCAAGAACAAGGGAACACAATCTTAAAGTTAATGCTAAACCATTCAGGAGTGAAATTAGGAAGTACTTTTTCACACAAAGAGTAGTTGAAATTTGGAACTCTCTTCCTCCAAAAGGCTGTGGATGCGAGGTCTATTCGAGCTTTCAAGATTGAGATAGATTTTTGTTAGGGAAGGGTATCAAAGGATAGGAAGCAAAGATGGAAAAATGGAGTTTAGGTATGGAACCGCCCTGATCTAACTGAATGGCGGAGCACGCCTGAGGTCCTACTCCTGTTCCTAATGTTCCTATGCTTTTCTGTGAAGGGAATGTAAATGTCTTTTGAGTAGATCATCTCAGCAATCCCTAATCCCTAATCCTCCTTTAAGATACTCCTCCAAACCTACATTTTTGACCACGTTTTGGTCACCCTCAATAGCTCCTTCATTTGCTTGGTGTCCACCTTTATGCGTCTGTGAAATGTTTTGGGATGTTAAATAGGATATAAATGCAAGTTACTGTTGATCTATAGAGTTCACTCACAGGACAATACTGTGGGCTGGAATTTCCACATTTAAGAATAACAGCGTTTTTTGGTGTTATTTGCGAATAACGGCCGTTTTTTTAATGTAGAAATAACACCAAAAAATAAGGCTCAAGTTTCGCCAAAAGTTTTTTTGATTTTAGCATAGCGTTAAAATCCCATCATTTTTAAGGATGGAGATAAATTTTTTCACGTTAAAAATAACGCCTGTTCTGCGCATGCACAAAAAAAGATCTGAAAGAGATGAATGCTTTTCATATTATCATTAACATCTGGATTGGTTCAATTGTTCCTTTGTAGTTGGATGGTTAAAAAGGTAGTGGTATCCGAAAGGGTTTATCAGTAATTGTTCAATAATATTCAACTCATTTAAAAAAAAATCTGCATCAACTTTAAATTTTCCAAATTTGCATAGGCTTATTGATTTGCATTTTCAACTTAGTCATTTGCGGAGGTCCTCGCTATTTTATGGTTGGGGTGGGAGGTTAATTGAATCGCGAGTGGTTTTGCAGAGTTTAGTCTTTGAAGATGTAACTTTATTAAGAGTGACCTACGGAAAGGTCTCCCAAGACTGGTGCGTCTTCCCTTTAACTTCCCTCGCGGCGTTTCTGAGGCTTTTCGCTGCCGCCACGCAACCCATGAAGAACTTTTCTTTAAACACAGAACCCGTATCAACACCCAACCTGCAAAGCGCCATTTATTGGTATCTGGTGCCGATCTATACTGACTTTCTGAAGTCACAGTTGTACCTGTTCTTTTTGGAGCAGTCCAGTGTTTGAAAAGAGGAAAACTGCTGCTTCGACATTGCAGAGAACTAAAAATAGTTGCCCATAAAATAAAGTTAATATTTTCTTCAAAGTGGCAATTAAAAACCCCCCAGCTAATTTGGAGTGTGAGCTCGCGAGTTAGCGTTAGCGGGTCCACTGTGATTGGATTTATTTAGTGCCTTGTTTGTTGTTGAAGAGAACCTTTTTAAAAAATTCAACAGTAGCCCATGCTTTGTTGAAGCTAATGGTCCTTAAATTCCGGTCGAGCTCTTCCCGCGGGCAAACGACAGAAAAAGAGAAAAAAGATGCGCACTTCCCTGCTGCGCCCGTTGGAACTTCCGAGCCTGAGGCCTCTGGTGACTGCACGTCGCAGTGCGTGCACGTGGGGACGTGCGCAGGCCGGGATCTGGAGACAGCAGCCAATCCGGTGTAGCATAGATTCTCATTCATAGTAATAGGAGTTCCGTAAGTCCGGAACTCCTATTACTATGAATGTGAAACCCCCCCAAACACCCAAAACACAATAAAAAAGAAAATAAACTACATATTTAACATTCATTTAAATTAAAGTTGTTATAAAAAAAAAATATTTTCCCGACTTTTTAAAAAGATTTTTAATTAAGCCTTAAAATAAACTTACCGTAGTGGGGAGGCTTTTTAACCACAAAATGTGTTTTTATAACTTTATTTTAAAATGTTTTTCTGTATTTTTAAACACTTGCGCCTGTAAAAGTACGCTATACGCCTGCTTTTTCAGGCGCAAGATTTTAAAGGACATTTGCAGGGCAAGATATTCGTAAATATCGGAAATCTTGCAGTGCAAGTGTCCTCGCTCCCGAGATACGGAGGATCTAAGCTTGACAGATCGGAAAAGCCGGTTTTCAGCGCATTGCACGCTGAAAACTGGCTGTTCCAATGCCTTCCATGTCTGTAGAAACTTCGGGACGTCGGGTAAATTAATAGCCAGAAACAGGTTCAAGTGTTTAACAATAATGAGGGGAAATATGTTTCCCAAGATGGCGCAGTTTACGCCGATTTCGATCGGACTCAACCAGGTAAGGCAAGCTTTTTCAAATCGGTATTTATCACTGTCCTTAAAAATGTCCTTATTGGGGAAACTCTCAAAAACGGAGGTTATCATTGATCGTGACGCCGAGTGACGTCACAAAAACGGTTCAAAACAAATCGGCCCTTATTTTTTAACGACGGTATTACACCACTGGCAAAACTAGCAAAATGTCCTTAAATTTATTTAGCACCAAAAAAAAAACTTTTAACGCCAAAAAATGGAGCTAAATCGATCATTATGGTGGCGAATTTCTAGCCCTAACATCTGTACTGTTGCTATGTTACTGCTGTTCACCTCGGATAATGTCCCAGTTATTGGAAACATTGCACAAACTGAGCATTCATTTGGGTGCCTTCACCTGCTTTGCCATCTGCTATGCCCTCTAGGGTTCCTCAGGTAATGATCTCTATTGTGGCCACCTCAAAGGTGTTTGGCGCTCCAATCTGTCTGATGGCCCCCATTTGTCTGTATTCACTCATGGCAACTAAATGCCAGCTTCAACTGAAAGGAGAATAACATAAACATATTGGCTGCAAAATTGGAAGCTTTCGTGCTGGCTGCCTTGCTTCTGCCTGCTTACGATGTGGAACACGGTGGACGCCATTTCAGGCAGATTGGCAGCGCTGCTGTTGCCTGCACGCGCCGCCCACATTGAAATGATGCAGATTGCGACGTCAATCAACCCGCAATGTCTGAATTGACGAACAATCTGTGATTTTCGAGGTCGGTGCTCTTGATATCGCCCTCTCCAAACCACACACAGCAGAATGTGCGTGCAGTAGTACAACAGAGATGTTGCCAGCACTTCTTAATGGGATACACACAACTTTAAGTTAGATTGTTGCTATTGGACTGTTTTTCTTTTAATGTTTTATTGGCGTAGTGGTTTGGTGCAATACATTTAAAAAGTTGCTAAAGTGTGCAGGGAGTGCTGTTGGACATTTGCAAGGCTTTGGCTGTTAAAGGAAGGCCTCAGAGAACACCACTTGCTCCTAATCCTGGGGGCTAAAGTGCAGTCCCTCTTGGATTGCAGCATGACACGAAGATGGAGCAGAGGCAGCAAAAAGGACAAGCTTCTCGCAGAGGGAGGAGGAGGAAGCAGAAGAGGAAAAAGCAGAAGAAAGGAGGCCAGCCCTTTCTGGCCGGGATATCCAGGATTGAATTATCCACCTGTGGTACCCCACTTCCCTTTTCAACATTAGTCCTACACCTTACCTTCCCTCTGTTACTGATCATCACAGTGTCCTCTTGGTCACAATGCTGAAATCAAAGCCACCACAAAGCAAATTTTGAAATCCAACTTTATCCATATATGCATCCAATGTCACATCAAAAAATCAATTACTCACCCTTGTGTATTCTCTTGGTGAATTGTGCCTTTGCCTATCCTACTGATATCATGCAGTGCTAACCCAGTGGCTGCAGCATGGCTGGTGGAAGGCTACTGACTTTCAGTGGGGACACTGCAGATGGCCTTGCAGGATGACCTCGAGGAGCTGGTGACTGGGATTGTGAAATCGGGTGACGGTGTTTCTTCTTCTCCTTCACTCTTCTCTCCCTCTTCTTCGGGTCCATCACTATCTGAGCAAGCTGGATGTCGGGGATGTTTGAAATGAAAAAGGCACAATGGTCGAGTTGTGTTGTTATCGAATTCCACCTGCTTTATTTCCTATGTTGCCAAAGTCAGAATTATGTGACAATGAGACAATACATTCTTTCTCTTTACATAGCACTATTATTTTGCCAAATCAATAATCCAAATCATCATTGACTTTTAATATTAATAAATAATTATCATCTGTCACAATTACAGTCTCACAAATAAATGTAAAGAATCAACACAATAGAATTACAGTTCAACATTATTTAATAATTCAAATATTATAATGTTCAGGTTATGTAATAATGTGATAATTAAGCAGAGTGGAGTTAAACAGAATGATATATTTTGGAATTTGGAAAGAGTGAGAATTCAGAGAAGAGGGGAAGATTAATTTAAAAATAGCAAATAGTTAAGTGATATTTCACAGAGACAGCGGACCTGCGTGGGAGCAGCAGCGGACCTGCGTGGGAGCAGCAGCGGACCTGCGTGGGAGCAGCAGCGGGAGCTGAGGTGGAGGAGGAGACTTAAAAAGCAAGGCTCAACAGGCAACGTTCGAAAGGGACGTCAGAGTTTAAAAGTGACGTTGGCACAAGGGAAGTAGCTGATTGGTGAGTGTTTTTTTTCTCTGTTAAGTTAGTAATTAGCCTTTAAATAAAGTTTGCTTAATCAGCTGATTGCTGAATAGTTGCTGGATGTGTTTTGCTAAGTTTAGAGTTTATTGTTGCTTGATAGTTCCAAGTCTAACGAGAGGGATGACAGGGCAGCTCAGTCCCTGGATTTTACATCCTGTGGCATGTGGGAAGTCCTGGACGCTTTGCGCAGCCTGGAAGACCACATGTGCAGGAGGTGTCTCCAACTGCACCAATTCGAGCTCCGCGTTTTGGAGCTTGAGCGGTGGCTGGAATCACGGCGATGCATCCGCGAGACTGAGAGCTACGTGGATAGCACGTTTCTAGAGTGTGCAGGCAGAGAGGGAGTGGGTGACTGCCAGACAGAAGAGGAGGCCTCAAGCAGGTAGTGCAGGAGTCCCGTGAGTCCATCTTGCTCTCCAACTGGTATTCTCTTCTGAGTACCGGTGGGAGTGCAGCCAGAGACAAGTCCACGGCACCACGGGTGGCTCAGCTGCACGGACGGGGTGGGGGGTGGGGGGAGATGAGGGTGGGGCGGGGGAGGGAGGAAGAAGAATGGAAGAGCTATAGTGGTAGGGGATTCGATAGTCAGGGGAGCAGACTTGCGTTTCTGCAGCCGCAGATGTGACTCCAGGATGGTATGTTGCCTCCCTGGTGCCAGGGTCAAGTATGTCACCGAGCGGCTGCAGGGCATTCTGGGGGGAGAGGGTGAACAACCAGAGTCGTGGTCCATGTCGGGACCAATGATATCGGTAGAAAGAGTGATGAGATCTTGCAGGCAGAGTTTAGGGAGCTAGGAAAGAGATTAAAAAGCAGGACCTCAAAAGGTAGTAATCTCCGGATTATTTCTGGGGGAGGTGGGAACTGTACAGGCTGGACGGGTTGCACCTCAACAGACCCGGTACCAATATTCTTGCGGGGGGTTTGCTAGTGCTATTGGTGAGGGTTTAAAATAGCTAAGCAGAAAGATGAGAACCTGAGAATTGATTCAGTAGGAAGGGGAGTAAAACTGGAATTAGAAAGCAAAAATGTAGAAAGTGAGTTTGAAGGACGGAGGATACAAGCAGGAAAAAAGGGTAAAAAAACAAATTTATAAGCTCTTTGTCTAAATGCACATAGCATTTGTAACAAAATAGATGAGTTGATGGCACAAATAGATACAAATGGGTATAAGAACATAAGAAATAGGAGCAGGAGTAGGCCATACGGCCCCACGAGCCTGCTCCGCCATTTAATAAGATCATGGCTGATCCGATCATAGTCTCAGGTCCACTTCCATGCCCGCTCCCCATAACCCCTTATTCCTTTATCGGTTAAGAAACTATCTCTGTCTTAAATTTATTCAATGTCCCAGCTTCCACAGCTCTCTGAGGCAGCGAATTTCACAGATTTACAACCCTCTGAGAGAAGAAATTCCTCCTCATTTCAGTTTTAAATGGGCGGCCCCTTATTCTAAGATTATGCCCCCTAGTTACAGGCTCTCCCATCAGTGGAAATATCCTCTCTGCATCCACCTTGTCAAGCCCCTTCATAATCTTTTACGTTTTGATAAAATCACCTCTCATTCTTCTGAATTCCAATGAATAGAGGCCCAACCTACTCAACCTTTCCTCATAAGTCAACCCCCTCTTCTCTAGAATCAACCTAGTGAATCTTCTCTGAACTTTTTCCAAAGCAAGTATATCCTTCCTTAAATATGGAAACCAAAACTGTACACAGTATTCCAGATGTGGCCTCACCAATACCCTGTACAACTGTAGCAAGACTTCCCTGCTTTTATACTCCATCCCTTTTGCAATAAAGGCCAAGATTCCATTGGCCTTCCTGACCTCAAGCTCTACCTGCTTACTAACCTTTCGTGTTTCATGCACCAGGACCCCCAGGTGCCACTGTACTGCAGCACTTTGCAATCTTTCTCCATTTAAATAATAACTTGATCTTCGATTTTTTTTCTGGCAAAGTGCATAACCTCACACTTTGCAACAATATACTCCATCTGCCAAATTTTTGCCCACTCACTTAGCCTGTCTATGTCCTTTTGCAGGTTTTTTGTGTCCCCCTCACACATTGCTTTTCCTCCCATCTTTCGATCATTAGCAAACTTGGCTACATTACACTTGGTCCCTTCATCCAAGTTGTTAATATAGATTGTAAATAGTTGGGGTCCCAGCACTGATCCTTACAGCACCCCATTAGATTGCCAACCCGAGAATGTCCCATTTTTCCCGACTCTCTGTTTTCTGTTAGAAGACACTAAAAACATCGCAATAGTGGATAATCAAGGGGCTACAGGTAGAGAGGAACTTAATACAATCACTATCACTAATGAAGTGGTATTAGGTAAAATAATGGGACTAAAGACGGACAAGTCCCCTGGACCTGATGTGTTACATCCTAGGGTCTTAAGAGAATGGCTGCAGAGATAGTGGATGCATTGGTTGTAATCTACAAAAATTTCTTGGATTCTGGGATAGTCCCAATAGATTGGATCATTGAATATATTTAAGGCGGAGAGAGACAGATTTTTGAGCGATAAGGGAGCAAAGGGTTATGGGGAGCGGACAGGGAAGTGGAGCTGTGTCCATGATCAGGATGTCATGTACCCTACATGCCTACTGTTGGTACTATCACAAGTTGTGCCACCAGAGGACACAGCAGTGGGAGACTTGTAGGTTACCTGTACAGGTGTGCCTGGCCTAGTTTAAAAGGCAGATCATCAGGTGTGATCCTCACTCTGGAGTTAACTAATAAAGGATTAAGGTCACTACAGTTCAAGTACAACGCATTGCCTCGTGGAGTCATTATTAGAGCATCCAAGGACATAACAATACGGACTTTCACGCAAAAATAGCTACCCTTGGTACATTGCAACAGTTCGCCGATGATGATAATTAGGATGCCTTTGTGGAGAGGCTCGACCATTTCTTCACAGCAAATGACCTGGCAGGAGACCCGGCCACACTGACTGATAAGCGCAGAGCTATCCTGCTAACCAGTTGTGGGCCCACCATCTATGGCCTCATCAGCGATTTGCTGGCACCAGCAAAGTCAACGACCAAAACATACGAGGAGCTCGTAACCCTGATCCATGAGCAACTCAAGCCCAAGGAGAGCATCCTCACAGCTAGGCACTGGTTCTACACCCACCGATGGCCCGAAGGACAGGAAATTGTGAAATACGCCGCCGACCTCAGGAGGCTGGCGGCACCGTGTGATTTTGGCAACCATCTCAACGAAGCGCTGTGCGACATTTTTGTCATTGGAATCGGCCATGAGGGCGTTCTTCATAAACTACTGTCGGCGGATACCACAGTCACACTGCAGAAGGTCATCTCTGTGAACCAGGCATTCATGACCTCGACCTGCGATTCTAGGCAGATGACACACCCTCAGGACTCAAACCCGGCAGGTACTGTGCACCGTAGTGCCTTTTAGAGGCTGGACTGTAGAACACGAAACCTCTCAGGGAAGAGAGAACAGGCCCCCGAGTCCCTTAACTCAGAGTCTGCTGAGGGGCGCTAATCGAGTAGCTCCATTCTGGCGTTGTGGAGGGAATCACAGGGCTCACCAGTGCCGTTTTAAAGACTATGTATGCAAGAGCTACAGCACAAAGGGCCACCTCCAGCGAATGTGTAAGAGAAATATGGCTCACTGTGTCGATGAAGAGTCTGCAGATGGCCATGAATCCAGCGCGGATTATGAAACGATAGGCAGAGAGGCAGTTCAGCCCCATGACGAGGTATATAGCATGTTTACCTGCACCACCGAGTGTTCCCCATTGAGGATGGAAGTCGAGATAGATGGCAATCCAGTCTTCATGGAAGTGACACAGGGGTGAGCCAGTCAGTAATGAATCAAGAAGCCTTTGAGAGGCTATGGGACAATCAAGCTGAACGACCCAAGTTGGTCCCGGTTCAGGCAAAGCTGCGCACCTACACCGATGACTTATCCCAGTCGTTGGTAGTGCAAATGTAAAGGTACTCCATGATGGCGCGGTGCACAAGTTACCACTGTGGATTGTTGCAGGTGATGGACCAACGCTACTTGGAAGAAGGTGGATAGAGAAGATCCATTGGAAGCGGGAAGACTTCACCTCTCCAGCGATCGACATCTCCCGCGCTCAGAGGCAAAGCAAGCCCCCACCTGAGGCTGGATCCGGCAAGAGAGAGCAGGCCAGCACAGCACCCGAAGCACAGACCGCTCAGCATGACTGCGTGGAGATGATCCAGCTGAAACGACCTGAACGCACCGTCCAAGCTCCAGTGGCAGGACTTCGGAGGAAGAAAATCGGATCCAAAGATGACTTCCCAGCTTCAGTGGCAGAACCCGGGGAGAAGAGGATCACCGCAGTCGACATCGTGGATGGAGGAAAGATGGCGCCCAAACCACGAGGTGAGGTGCTGAAGAAAAAGATGGCTGTGGCCAGACCATGAGGTGCAGCGCTGATGGAACAACACGTGGCACCAAACGGAGAAGAGGATTGGGGTAAAGAAAGCAAGGCTCTCTTAAAGGAGGCCTGCAACCTGCTACAATTAAAGGGACAGTTCCATACATTTAAGCAATGTAATAGCAACTGTAAGTTAGAGATAAAATGTGTAACTGATGCTCAGAGTTGTGTACATGCAATAAGCAAGGAAAAGTCATGCGATCGTGTAAAATGTGTAATTGATGGTCAGAATTGTGTACATGCAACCAGTGAGGAAAAGTTGTGCGATTGCGATCGGAGCTACAGAGTATCCACAATAAGTAATGAAAAGTTGTGCGATGTAGGATTTCAACTGCACGCAGCCATTGCAGCGGGCAGACACCCATCGGGAGCACACAGGCCCAGCGAGCTATCCAATGTAGTAGCCTGCGTCCCTGGGACCAGAGTTATGCACCATGAAGTGTGGCCACAAGCAGCCAACACACACGAGCTGCAGAGCAAGCGATCTCAGGAGGGCAATGGCACCGGTATCGATATCCTGCCCCTGATCAGCTCTACCTCTCAGGCACCCGATGGCACCAACCGCCACGAGCCTGAAAGAGCAAACTGTGCTAAGGCGCAGTTCCCAGACCCCATTGCCACCAAGCCCATATCCGGAAACGAAGGGTCACCCGCCACAGTCCCCCCAAAGGTGACCGACACTAGCCAGGATCCCAAACCAAACAACGCCCAGGCCAGCAAGTCAGCAGTTCTCTGTGCACTGCTAGACGACAGCTCCTTAGGGAGCAGCAGCGACCCAGGGCACAAAGAAAGGACAGGGAGGTCACAGGCACCTGTGAACCGGCCCGATGCTAGGGACCACGACAACAGCCCCGAGAGCAGGCAACTCGAGCCAACCGGGTTCCCACTGCCAGCACTGGGCATCGTGCCGCCACCAGACTGCAGGGACACAACCCAGCAGTTCTGGAACTAGTTTGTCCTCATGCACTGGCCACTGCATCGATAATATATCTCACCAGTCTAACGTATGTGTCTCACAATGGAACCACAAATGTAATGCAAACTTGTTTTTCTGAACTTGAATGTATATGAATACAATGAGCCTCCAGCATAATCTATATGTGGGAGGGGGAGAATGGAGTGGTCAGGGACACATACACACAAACAGCAACCACCAGCACTCTACTGCACCAACCACTCACCCAAGATTGAAATGACCGGCCACGGGTCAACCAGATAGAGCCCAGAGAGAGCTAAGCCCAGAGCACAGTCAATGCAGAGGCGATTTGCACTGAGGGCTCAGGGGAGAGTGATGTCATGTATCCTAAATGGCTACTGTTGGTACTATCACAAGGTGTGCCACCAGAGGACACAGCAGTGGGAGACTTGTAGGTTACCTGTACAGGTGTGCCTGGCCTAGTATAAAAGGCAGGCCACCAGGTGTGATCCACACTCTGGAGTTAACTAATAAAGGACTAAGGTCACTACAATTCAAATACAACACATTGCCTTGTGGAGTCATTATTAGAGCATCCAAGGACATAACACAGATCAGCCTTGATCTTATTGAATGGTAGAGCAGGCTCGAGGGGCTGTATGGCCTACTCCTGCTCCTATTTCTTATGTTCTTATGTTCTTATAATGGAGCTGTGAATCTTCAACAGTTCAATAAGTATTCCAGCTATAAAAAAAATCTATAAATCCCACTAAGTTGCACCATGTGAGCTGTGGACTGCTAGCATTTACCAGGCAATTAAAATTAATTGTTTTGCCTTGAGCGCAATTGATTAGGATGCTGATATGTAACTGATAAATGGACTAACTAAAAGACGATCCAAGGTTGGGGTTGGAGGTTATTTGAAATGAAAGAAAGAAAAGAAAGACTTGCATTTCTGTAGCGCCTTTTGCGATGACTGGGCGTCCCATAGCGCTTTACAGCCAAGTAAATACTTTTTGAAGTGTAGCCACTGTTGTAATGCAGGAAACACAGCAGTCAAATTGCACACAGCAAGCTCCCACAAACAGCAATGTGATATTGGCCAGTTAAAGATAACGATAAAGATCCATGGTGTTTATTTCCTTACTCTACATTCTACTGTTGCAGGAAAGAAGGATGCAGCACAAAGACCCAACAGCGGGCATTTAATGGAGGAGCTGCATTGGTGATAACTTCACCATTTGAATTTTAGAGTCTTGTTTTAAGCACCGTACCAACAGTTCAGAAATATAGTATTTAATCAAACACATGACTAAAGTATAGCCACTTGGTTTTGATGCTTTTAACTGTGCTGGTTTCAAAATGAATAGTAGATTGATTCTAAACATACAGGGGCTGAAATTCACCCCCGCCGGAAACGGGTCGTACCTGCCGGTTTCCTTGTGTTTTGGCCGCTGCAATGGATGCGGCGGCCCATCTAGCGAAATTCAGCTCTTTGTCATTTTTTTTCGAGCGGAGCGGAATTTGGTCATAATGGGGGTGGAAGTGCCTAGAACATTGGAGTGCCAGAAATTGGGCACATGACTTTAGCAGCCAAATCTCCATTTTTCCCTCCTGTCAACTGTGACTCCATACTAGGAGCAGTCTAGCAACTTTCGTGGCTGTCTATATAGCAAAGTGGGTTAAGAAAAGTAAAATGTTTTTTCCTTGAGGTGATGCTCTCCAATTTCTCACTCTGCCCCATGGTATTTAACAGAAGGTTTATGAAACACCATGTGAACCCCTTGCCTTAGGCATTTGCCATTGGCAAGCTTCAAATGGACAGTATTAACATTGGACAATTGTGGGGGTGATTTTAACTTTATCGCCTGGCAGGTGGGCCATTAAAATCACCCAAGTTATTTACCCGCCCTAGAGCAACTGGGAGCTGACAGTTTCCGATTTCCATCTTATCTCCGAGCAAGCAGCAGTGACCCCCACCCAAAAATAGTGGAGTCCTTTTTATCAAATACATAATGGGTCCTGATGACATCATCGAGACTAACTGCAATTTCTACTAGGTGGCCTGAGCAGGAAGTCCCAATGAGATCTCTGCCAGGCCAACTCAGCGACGAAGATTATCAGGGCCAGAAGAGGCCCAAAAGGGGAAGCTTCTGAGAAAAAATACGCTTTCCTGGTGGGGCCAGGAGGAGCAGGAGTGTTCCTCTGGGCTCCACAAGGAAAGCTTAAGCCACCCCTGGTGGGAACGCGGCCCTCCTCCCTCCATCGCAGGATCCCCTCGGGACAGCTCACTAAGCCACTTGCCACTTACCTGCTGTTGGCAGGTAGCTTTTAGGCCGTGTCATTTTCCGCCTCTTCCTGTCCGGAATGGGTAGAAGTCGGCCAGTCAGATTTAAATGAAGCCTGGCCGTTAATATGATCTGGGCCTCACTCTGCTGCGGGCAGGCGAGCAAGAAGTTAACTCACTAGTGCGGAAACCCGCTGACAGCTAAAATCCAAGCCTGTGAAGGAGCTTGTGATTTCTCCTTAGAATGACAGAAGGGAGACAGTTTAATTGCAAGTAATATATTTGGAATGAAATTGAATCTGTTGCTTGTCTTTAGATGGCACGATTCAATAACCAATTTTGTTCTATATCCCAAGAGTTCCATCGTGCTCAAATTATTAGTCTTCATTTTGGAGTTGATTAGAATTACATATTACTATATTTTATCTGTTATCCAGAACAATAAAACTCGATGTAAAATCAAGGATACATTTACTATCCTTAAAATTACACTGATTAGGAAAATTACACAGTGGACTAACTGCATAATTAGATTTAGTTCCCACATGCTGTTAAAAATAATTAATATAACTTTGCAGAAGAAGATCAGTTTTTATTTTTTTAAACCAGTACCATTAAGCAACACATGTTAATTTTGCAGATTTAAAAAAAACTGATAATGGAGAGCTTTGAAAGTGTGTGGACATACCATAATCACATTTGTATCAAATGCCACCTAGACCCAATAAGGAATGCTGTCTTCTAGATTCTGTAGCATTTTAGTGCCTGAATATACTTCCATCCAAGCCCTGACCGCCCATTTACATACATCTTTAATCCTTGTAATTTTGCAGTTTTTTTTCCATCTCAACTCCTCCTGTTGTATTCCATGATAACTGACATAGTCAATGGGGCCCCCTACTTGAGTACCGTCCCTTTCAAAACCACAGTCATCGCATCGCTCTCTCTCTCTCTCTCTCTCCTTAAAAAAAATTCCCTTGATTCAACTGTATTCTAACATTTCCACCCATTGCTAATCCCTCCTTCCTTTATAAGGCCCTTGAACATGTTGTGGCCTCTAACTCTGTGCCCATCTCTGCCAAGCTCCCTGTTGAAATCCCTCCAAGCTGGCCTCCATCCTTCCTGTTGTGTTCATACTCTGTTTGTTTGTTACAGCTCACTAGACAGGCATTAGGACCCTGCAGGAGCTATTCACAGTTGCTGTACTCATGCTGGTTCATGCCGGTTTGTATAAAAGCACAATTAAATTAAGTTACATTACTCCTGGCTCAGTTTGTCAGTTATTTATGCGTAAACAACACTTTCCACAGCACTGAAATGATCTTTGGTAAAATTACAAACGGCATTCTGTGTTACTGTGACAATATTATGTTATCCCTCTACGTCCTTCTCGTTTTCTCCACAGCCTTTGACACAGTTGACCATGACATTCTCCACCATTGCATCTCCTCTGTTGTCCTGCTCTTTGGATCTGTCTCTGCCTGGTTCTGTTTCAATCTATCTGTGTATCTCCAGCAATGTATTCTCTTCCCTCCCCTATTCTGTGACCTCATAAGACCTCCAAAGATTTATCACTGGTCTCCTACTGTTCCTTATCTATGTTCATCATCATCTCAGATATATCAATAGTCAGCTCAGGGTCTGTTTCTACATGTACACTGATGACACTCCATTCTACCTCTTCACCACTTATTTTGATCTCTTGGTAATTTCCATATTATTAGGCTGCTTTTCCATCATCAGGTCATGGGTGATCCACAACTTTCTCCACCTCAACATTGAAAACAAAAATTAATCCATTGTTTTTCACAAATTCCATTCTCTTACCATTGACCGGATTCCCTTCTTAAACCAGACTGAAGCATGACCACATAAAACCTTGGCATTCTTTTTGACCCTGAACTGAGCTTTAAAGCTCACCTCTGAGACTGTTTATTTCCATCTCCACAACATCTCCTGCCTTTGCCCCTACCTCAACCCCTCTGTGGTAGATACCCTCATATATGCCTTTTTCATTTTCAGACTCAATGGGGGTAATTTTGACTTTAGGAGATAGTGTGAAACGAGCGATATTGATTCAACTGCCCGTTATACATCCTTGAAAATTAAAATCGGGAGAGAAGTATAATGAATGGTTGGCCAACCTGATGTCGCCCATTTTATACTATCACAGCATGGCGGCCCTGACTTGCGAGATACTATTAGCAGCAGGTCGGGGCCACAAAAGGAGCATACCACTGCAAGGTACAGCGTGAGCTGGTCCGGGACGGTGACGGCTGTGAAGAGAGTGACTGGATTGGACGTCACCATAACCCAGGCCGGTGATTGGAGCGTGGGCAGGTACAACAGGAGCGGCGAGGTCGGGGCAAAGAAGCAGCGAGAGATCGTAGAGGGATGTGATCGGGGCCCAGGAGAGGCGTGAATTTGGGGCCCCAAAGAGGTGAGGGCCCAGGGGCAGCACGGGCCAGCCCACACTGCGATATGTGTGCGCACTAGGTCCGTGCAGCAGAGCTGGTCTCCAGTCGTCTTGGTTAATCCTTGCCACTGGACCAAGACCTAACTCTGTCACGCCCGTGCGGTGGTTGGTGTGCAACGGCCACCACACGTTAAAAAATCCACGCACAGGCATCTTCCATCCTTCAATATGTAGTTCGGGTCCTGGATTATCCGGTCCTTCATTGAAACACCTGTGAACACATCTCTTTTTTGGCGTGGAAGCAAGTCATCCTCGATTCGAGGGACCGCCTAAGAAGAAGAAGGCTATCACTTAAAGTCAAAATTACTCCAGTTACTATTATACTTTTCTTGATTCTCTTCCTCCAGCATCCCTGTAAGAATTCAGCAAAAAATTCAGCATAAACTTTTTGGACTTTGCTTGGACACATTTTCTGTTACTGCAGAGGAGCAGACAGCATTGACTTGGGGCAGGCCTAACCATGTTTAACTTGAATACACATCAGCTGGGCGGGAATGAATCAATGGCTGAACATCATGGCTGATGGGCACCTTTTGTCATATAACGGGAACCCATCAGTGAGACATTAAGTAAAGTGGCCCGTGTTCAGGCCATCGAAAGACAAGTAAGCGATGTGGCCACCCAGATTTTTCGGAGCCACTCATCGAGGTACAGCCAGTTGACAAAGGAACAGGCCAAAGACTTGATTTTGCTTTTCAGTTGGACTGCCTCAGGCGAATGGACAGTTGAAATTTTGGCACAAGAAGCAGCTTTTTGCAGGTATAAGAGACAGCAATTTGCAGCCGGCTCTCTCTCCCCTCTTCCACGCCTGCTTACTTCGTTCAATGCACAAGGACTGAGCACTGCGTCTGGGATGGAGAGAAGAAACACCATCTGTGAGCAAAGAGAACTTTGCTATTTCGACTGGAAAGCTGACCTTGAGACTGGACTTGAATACCACAGATTGGTACATGATCAGAAGATCCGCCTCATCGGAAGAAGCAGCGAGTGAGGCAGAGGGGTAATTAGTGAGCATTTATCCCAGTCCACACATCTTTAAGACCACCGTAAAGTGTGAAAGAGTGTTGCCTTAAGGGTTTTAGTGGCGAGAGTTTTGCAAGGATCGTAAGCGTATGCACCATTCTGTTGGCCAGATTTCAGAGATGTACTTTTGAATCCGAGCAGGGGTGTTTTAGACGTGGGTACTTCACGTTAGGGGCCTGTTCAGACGGGCCAGGGTTGTGTGTTGTACTGCATTTGTTTGTTTTACACCCGCAGGGAGTGTTTTACTGGGTGCAGGTGTATGTTTTAACTTGAATAAAAGCATTATGACACTTGAGACCGAAAGATCTGGCTGTAACTGTGTTTTTTGTTTACCACTGTAATTCCAGTGTTTAGAACTGTTGTAAGAGGGGTGATTCGAAACCACCAAGGGCAAAACCACTTGCATCCCATAAACTCCAACGTGCCCAAAATTAAACCAGCTGTATCCTATCCCGTCCTATGTCCCACTTGCCCATCACCTCACATCCTTGCTGCCCTACACCGCTAAATGCATTAAATTTAAAACCCTCATTCTAGTCTTCAAATTTCCCCGGGGCCTTGCCGCACTTTATCCCTGCAATCTCCTCCCTCCCTCCCCATACTCCTACCTTTGACTCAGGGCATGCATGCATCCGTCCTCCCCTCACCCCAGCACTGGTGGCAGAGCCTCCAGGCAGCATAATCCTCCTCTCTGGAACCCTCTCCCCAAATCTCTCCCTCTCTCCACCTCTGTATCCATCTTGAAAATCCTCCTCAAAACACATCTTTTTCAACCAAACGTTCAGTCGGCCCTTCTAATCGCTCCCTTTCTGGATCAGCATCTGTTTGCTTACTTACTTCTATTTTGTGAAGTACCTGTGGACATTTTGTACTCTAAAGATGCCACAGAAATTGTTGCTGGTTATTTTTTGAGTTTTTTGTTAGTTGTCATAGTAGTATTTGTTTCAGATCCGTTAACCAGCTGACTGGCATTAGTCAGGGGCAAGTATTGGGCACATTTGCAACCTGAGTATGTGCTATTTTTTCTCCCATTTCCTCTCCCCTTCTCCTTGAGTGAAGGCATTAAGCATTTGCTATGGTAACGTTTCATGGACACTGGTCATCCTCTACTCCTTATCTGGTATCTGTGAGGCAGATAATAAGTGTTGATGTGGTACTTGACCCTGAGGACTTCACAGCTGAGCTTGATTCTGTGCTCATCTAATGTTCTCTCGCTATCTCCGCACACACGCATACACATTCACAATTCTATCAGGGATGTCAGGTGCAGCAATTAGGAGTAGGAACCTTGGCTGATCTTTCCTTGCCTCATCCAGTTGTACTGTGGCCAGTTGTAGCATTCCTGCCCCTGGTCGAACCGAGAACAGCCTATTGTCTGTGTGGCTCAGCTACGCACTACCTTAACCAATTGAGATATTGCTGCAACTGTTTTTAGACATGTGTGTGCAATCTTTAGAATCCAGTAATGTTTTTGACTTGCCCAAAACCACCTAACCATCCTTCTGTGTAATAAGCCAAAGCATCATGGGGCCAATTTTCCACATGGCCGATTTTTGGCGCAGTTCTAGAGGTACGTCCAATTTTTTAGTGGCCGACTGTGCCAAAAAAAAGTTCCAAGTTTCGCCGGCATAACCTTTCATTTTGGAGCAGCGCAGTTTGTCCTTCAGCTCTGTGGGTGGAGCGTAAGGTATGCGCCGAAAAATTGAGGTTGCCAGGGTAACGAGGGACAAACTGAAGGGCTGAGGCTGCAAAGTGAAACATACAAGATGCAGCAAGACAGATGCAGGTTCGTATTACCATTGCCAAGATCTCTTTACTTCTGTTTATTGGAAGATAGTAGTGACAAACTATCATACTCTGCAATATTTCTTTCTTTGGTTACCGCTTTTTAGTAGAGCCCTGGTGCCACTGCTATCCCAGGCCGAATGACCCCCCACCCCTGGCTCTGCTAAAACAATGGCGTCTACTCTGCACCGATTTTCTCTCCTCTGTGCCAATTTTCTTAAGTGCCGGTAAGGTTTTTCAGAACGGTGCACTGTGCTGTTTTTGAAAATATCGTACTTGGCCAAACTCGTTTAAATGGCCAGAAATGGTGCAGCCAGCAGCCGGCACCCCAAGTGACGTCAAAAAATTGGGAACTAAAGAAATCGGCAATAAGTAGTTTAGGATGGTGCAGAAACTGGCGAAACTTGCAGATTTTAGTCTGCTCCAAAAAAAACAGCGTAGGCCAAAAAAAGGGCGCAGAATGCTGGCGAAAATTCAGCCCCATGTTCGTACCTGTTTTTTTTGTTTGTACCTTTTTAAAAAAAAATAATGTATAACATTACAGGAAAGGCTACTAAGGCACATTGAATGTTGTGTGAGTCCGATGGCTGCATGGTTTGTTTAAGTTTTAATAATATTGTAAAAAACCTTCAACTTTCAAGGGATTGTGCTTCTCAGTAAAAATGTTGCTGGATACCCAGGGATATAACTAACTTTAATCTTCAGTAAGAAAAGATTCCAATTGAGAGCTTCCAATTATTATTCTATGGATGCACCTGCACTGTGGGCAGCCATTATTCGCATTTCTGAGATCAGAAATAATGGGAGCAGTGTCATGGCAAATAGAAACGACGTAAAAAGTAAACTTTTAGACTGTGACTTATGAATCTACAAGCGGAGTCGATTAAATTTTCCTCACAGTGGGAGATAGTGTGACTGGGATGTGTTAATGGCTGGTGATCCAAGTATTCCCTATTTTGTGGAACTTGTCTATTTTCAATATTAAATAGGCAAGCCAATATATCGCCTATCCCATGGATGCCAAGGCCCCGATAGTTACGGGGAGGCGGGGGGGGGGTGGTGTGGGGAGTGGGAGGGCAGTTTTGCGGTTGGAAAACCCGGCAGAACGGGTTCCCTCATGTCCTGGCGAATTTAACGGCAGGACTGGATTCACATTTTTGAAATCAGTTTCCCGGCCGTAGCCAGCTCTGTGGGTGGGACCCCTGTGAGCGAGCGTGGTCGGGACCTATTGGCCAACAGGAGGCGTGATAAGCGGCTTTGTAGGGAACCCCCTTGGATTCTGAGCATCTCCTGTTTGATTATCTGCACTGCTCGTTCCACCTGGCCGTTTGAAGCCGGCTTGAATGGTGCCGTTCTGACATGGTTGATACCATTTCCTGCCATGAAGTCCTGGAATTCAGTGCTTGTAAAGCACGGGCCATTGTTGCTGACCAAGATCTCCGGTAGACCATGGGCGGCGAACATTGCCCGTAGACTTTCTACCGTGGCAGAGGATGTGCTTGAATTGAGAATGTTACACTCGATCCATTTGGAGTAGGCGTCTACTACAACCAAAAACAATTTTCCCAAGAAAGTACCTGCGTAGTGCACATGGATGCGTGACCATGGCTTGGCGGGCCAGGACCAGGGGCTAAGGGACGCTTCCCTGGGCGCATTGCCCAGCTGAGCACACGTGTTGCACCTGCAAATGCAAAGTTTCAGGTCTGCATCTATCCCTGGCCACCAAACGTGTGACCTGGCAATTGCCTTCATCTTGACAATGCCCAGGTGCTCATTGTGGAGTTCTCTGATGAACATCTCTCTGCCCATCTGGGGCATGACTACTCGGTTTCCCCATAGTAGGCAATCGGCCTGAATCGAGAGTTCATTCTTGCGCCTGTGAAGTGGCGCCTGTGAAATGGTTTAAATTCCTCAGGGCATGCCCCGTACATGGCTGCCCAGTCTCCGTTCAGGACACATTTCTTGACTAAAGACAGTAGCGGGTCTCTATTTGTCCAGACTTTAATCTGACGGGCAGTCACGGGTGAGCCTTCGCTTTCGAAAGCTTCAACAGCCATGACTATCTCAGCAGCATGCTCGGTTGCCCCCTCAGTGGTGGCTAGTGGGAGTCTGCTGAGTGCATCGGCACAGTTTTCAGTGCCCGGTCTGTGCCGAATTGTATAGTCATAGGTGGCTAACGTGAGTGCCCACCTCTGTATGCGGGCCGATGCATTTGCATTTATGGCCTTGTTGTCGGCCAAAAGGGACATTAGGGGTTTGTGATCTGTCTCCAGCTCAAATTTCCTGCCAAACAGGTACTGGTGCATTTTTTCTACAGCATATACACATGCAAGCGCTTCCTTTTCTACCATCCCGTAGCCCCGTTCTGCCTGGGACAGACTTCTGGAGGCATAAGCTACCGGCTGTAACTGACCCTTGGCATTGACATGCTGCAACACACACCCGACCCCATAGGACGACGCGTCGCACGTTAAAACAAGTTTCTTACATGGGTCATATAACGTTAACAGATTGTTGGAGCATAACAAATTTCATGCTCTATCAAAAGCCCTTTCCTGACTGTCCTCCTTGACCCATTCGCGACCTTTGCGTAGGAGCACGTGTAGCGGCTCTAACAGCGTGCTCAATTTGGGAAGAAAGTTACCAAAATAGCTCAGGAGCCCCAGGAATGAACGCAGCTCCGTCGTGTTACGGGGTCTGGGTGCTTTCTGGATCGCTTCCGTCTTGGACGCAGTAGGTCTGATCCCATCTGCTGCTACCCTCCTCCCCAGGAATTCTACCTCTGGAGCTAGGAAGACGCACTTCGCCTTTTTCAGTCGCAGACCTACCCGGTCCAGTCTGCGTAGCACCTCCACCTTGCCGAGGTGTTTTTCAGTATCACAACCCGTGATGAGGATGTTGTCTTGAAAAACCACTGTCCTTGGAATCAACTTGAGGAGGCTTTCCATATTTCGTTGAAAGATCGCGGCGGCCGAGCGAATCCCGAACCGACATCTGTTGTACTCAAACAACCCCTTGTGTGTTGTGATGGTGGTCAGCTTCTTCGACTCACTCGCCAGCTCCTGGGTCATTCATGTAAGCTGAGGTCAGGTCCAATTTTGAAAAATGTTTGCCACCGGATAGTGTCGCGAAGAGGTCCTCCGCTCTCGTTAGCGGGTACTGGTCTTGGAGTGGCAGCCGATTGATGGTGGCCTTGTAATCACCACATATCCTGACCGACCCATCCGCCTTGAGCACAGGCACAATCAGGCTCGCCCAGTCACTGAATTCGACTGGCGAGATGATGCCTTCCCTCAGCAGGCGGTCCAATTCGCCTTCTATCTTTTCCCGCATCACGTATAGCACCGCTCTGGCCTTGTGGTGTACTGGCCTGGCGTCCAGGTTTATGTGAATCACTACCTTGGTCCCCATGAAAGTGCCAATGCCGGGTTGAAATAGTGAGTCAAATTTGTCCAGGACCTGTGAGCATGATATTCGCTCCACAGAAGAAATTGCATTGACATCGTCCCATTTCCAGTTCATGACAGCCAGCCAACTCCTCCCCAGCAGTGCGGGACCATCCCCCGGGACAATCCAAAGTGGCAACCTGTTCTCCGAATCTTTGTGGGTCACGACTACTGTGGCGCTGCCTAGCACCGGAATGATCTCCTTTGTATATGTCCGTAGCTGTGCGTCAATTGCCAATAATTTTAGCCTCCTGGCCTTGGACGCCCACAACTTGTTGAACTGTTTGATACTCATCAGGGACTGGCTAGACCCTGTGTCTAGCTCCATTGATACTGGAATGCCATTGAGGAGCACTTTCATCGTTATCGTTGGCGTCCTGGTATATGAACTGTATATGTGCTCCACATGAACTCACTGAACTTCAGCTTCCAGCGATTTCCCCCTGTGCCCATTTGGCCTCATAGGGCTTACATCATCCCCGTCCTCTTCATATATCAACCTGGCTGCAGGCTTCCTGCACATACGCTCCAAGTGACCGCTGATGTTGCAGTTTCTGCAGGTGTATTGCTGATACCTGCAAGCTCTGGCTGTGTGTTTGCCACCACACCTCCAACATGAGCTGTTGTTGGAAATAAAAGGTCCATTACCAGTCGATAGTCTCTGACGTGGCTCCAGGATGATCAGGGCTGGGAACTCAACATCCAGGGGTATTCAACATTCAGGAAAGATAGAATAAAAGGAAAAGGAGGTGGGGTAGCATTGCTGGTTAAGGAGGAAATTAAGGCAATAGTTCAGAAGGACATTAGCTTGGACGATGTGGAATCTATATGGGTAGAGCTGCAGAATACCAAAGGGCAAAAAACGTTAGTGGGAATTGTGTACAGACCTCCAAACAGTAGTAGTGATGTTGGGGAGGGCATCAAACATGAAATTAGGGGTGCGTGCAATAAAGGTGCAGCAGTTATAATGGGTGACTTTAATATGCAAATAGATTGGGTTAACCAAACTGGAAGAAATACGGTGGAGGAGGATTTCCTGGAGTGCATAAGGGATGTTTTTTTAGACCAATATGTCGAGGAACCAACTAGGGGGGAGGCCATCTTAGACTGGGTGTTGTGTAATGAGAGAGGATTAATTAGCAATCTCGTTGTGCGAGGCCCCTTGGGGAAGAGTGACCATAATATGGTGGAATTCTGCATTAGGATGCAGAATGAAACAGTTAATTCAGAGACCATGGTCCAGAACTTAAAGAAGGGTAACTTTGAATGTATGAGGCGTGAATTGGCTAGGATAGATTGGCGAATGATACTGAAGGGGTTGACTGTGGATGGGCAATGGCAGACATTTAGAGACCGCATGGATGAACTACAACAATTGTACATTCCTGTCTGGCGTAAAAATAAAAAAGGGAAGGTGGCTCAACCGTGGCTATCAAGAGAAATCAGGGATAGTATTAAAGCCAAGGAAGTGGCATACAAATTGGCCAGAAATAGCAGCGAACCCGGGGACTGGGAGAAATTTAGAACTCAGCAGAGGAGGACAAAGGGTTTGATTAGGGCAGGGAAAATGGAGTACGAGAAGAAGCTTGCAGGGAACATTAAGATGGATTGCAAAAGTTTCTATAGATATGTAAAGAGAAAAAGGTTAGTAAAGACAAACGTAGGTCCCCTGCAGTCAGAATCAGGGGAAGTCATAACGGGGAACAAAGAAATGGCGGACCAATTGAACAAGTACTTTGGTTCAGTATTCACTGAGGAAGACGCAAACAACCTTCCGGATATAAAAGGGGTCGGAGGGTCTAGTAAGGAGGAGGAACTGAGGGAAATCCTTATTCGTCGGGAAATTGTATTGGGGAAACTGATGGGATTGAAGGCCGATAAATCCCCAGGGCCTGATGGACTGCATCCCAGAGTACTTAAGGAAGTGGCCTTGGAAATAGTGGATGCATTGACAGTCATTTTCCAACATTCCATTGACTCTGGATCAGTTCCTATGCAGTGGAGGGTAGCCAATGTAACCCCACTTTTTAAAAAAGGAGGGAGAGAGAAAACAGGGAATTATAGACCGGTCAGCCTGACATCGGTAGTGGGTAAAATGATGGAATCAATTATTAAGGATGTCATAGCAGTGCATTTGGAAAGAGGTGATATAATAGGTCCAAGTCAGCATGGATTTGTGAAAGAGAAATCATGCTTGACAAATCTTCTGGAATTTTTTGAGGATGTTTCCAGTAGAGTGGACAAGGGAGAACCAGTTGATGTGGTATATTTGGACTTTCATAAGGCTTTCAACAAGGTCCCACACAAGAGATTAATGTGCAAAGTTAAAGCACATGGGATTGGGGGTAGTGTGCTGACATGGATTGAGAACTGGTTGTCAGACAGGAAGCAAAGAGTAGGAGTAAATGGGGACTTTTCAGAATGGCAGGCAGTGACTAGTGGGGTACCGCAAGGTTCTGTGCTGGGGCCCCAGCTGTTTATACTGTACGTTAATGATTTAGACGAGAGGATTAAATGTAGTATCTCCAAATTTGCGGATGACACTAAGTTGGGTGGCAGTGTGAGCTGCGAGGAGGATGCTATGAGGCTGCAGAGCGACTTGGATAGGTTAGGTGAGTGGGCAAATGCATGGCAGATGAAGTATAATGTGGATAAATGTGAGGTTATCCACTTTGGTGGTAAAAACAGAGAAACAGACTATTATCTGAATGGTGACAGATTAGGAAAAGGGGAGGTGCAAAGAGACCTGGGTGTCATGGTACATCAGTCATTGAAGGTTGGCATGCAGGTACAGCAGGCGGTTAAGAAAGCAAATGGCATGTTGGCCTTCATAGCAAGGGGATTTGAGTACAGGGGCAGGGAGGTGTTGCTACAGTTGTACAGGGCATTGGTGAGGCCACACCTGGAGTATTGTGTACAGTTTTGGTCTCCTAACCTGAGGAAGGACATTCTTGCTATTGAGGGAGTGCAGCGAAGGTTCACCAGACTGATTCCCGGGATGGCGGGACTGACCTATCAAGAAAGACTGGATCAACTGGGCTTGTATTCACTGGAGTTCAGAAGAATGAGAGGGGACCTCCTAGAAACGTTTAAAATTCTGATGGGTTTAGACAGGTTAGATGCATGAAGAATGTTCCCAATGGTGGGGAGGTCCAGAACCAGGGGACACAGTCTAAGGATAAGGGGTAAGCCATTTAGGACCGAGATGAGGAGGAATTTCTTCACCCAGAGAGTGGTGAACCTGTGGAATTCTCTACCACAGAAAGTTGTTGAGGCCAGTTCACTGAATATATTCAAAAAGGAGTTGGATGAAGTCCTTACTACTAAGGGAATCAAGGGGTATGGTGAGAAAGCAGGAATGGGGTACTGAAGTTGCATGTTCAGCCATGAACTCATTGAATGGCGGTGCAGGCTAGAAGGGCCAAATGGCTTACTCCTGCACCTATTTTCTATGTTTCTATGACTGTCTCTGTAACTGTCCTTAAGCGCACCATTGACAGGTGTTAATGGCCCCATTACTGGCCGCATTGTCCTTTGCGATGGCATGAATCTGTGTTGAATTCCCCCTTTGAGTTCAACTACATGCTCAGGCATATCCGATTGCCCCTGTCTGCCTGGAGAACTGTGTGCCGCGTTAACAATGTTGACTCCCTGTCCATTTGCTGCAGTTAAACCAAGATTTTTGTCAAACATCATTCTGGTCTCTTCCTCCCTGAGATAAATGTCTGGGCCATCAAAGCCGCCGTTTCCAGGGTCAAGTCTTTGGTCTCAATCAGTTTCCTGAAAACCTCAGCGTGCCCGATGCCCTCAATAAAAAAATCTCGCAGCATCTCTGCTCTGCATGCATCTGGGAACTTACATAGGCTCGCCAGTCGCCAGAGGTCTGCCACGAAGTCTGGAACACTTTGCCCTTCTCGCCGCCGGTGCGTGTAAAACCGGTGTCTCGCCATGTGCATGCTGCTCGCCGGTCAACTTACTGAGCTCTTCAAAAAGTCTTGTCCGCATGCTTCTCTGGCGCTAGAAGGTCCTTCATCAGGGAGTACTTCCTGGATCCACAATCCGTCAGGAGATGAGCCCTGCGTTTGTCAGCCGAATCCTGGCCCAGCCATTCCTTTGTGACAAAACATTGCTGTAGTCTCTCAATAAAATCGTCCCAATCATCACCAACACAGTACCTCTCGTCTGTGCTGCTAGTGGCCATGCTCGCGTGATTTAAATCCCAGTTTCTCGTCGCCAATAATATGTCCTTACTATACAGTACAAATGCACACGAGGCCCATACTTGAGAGAAGGTCACTCTGTGACCAGTAACCTTTATTAGCCTGCACTGAAGTGATGAAGGTGGGTGGAGCTTCCCCTTTTATACCTGAAAGTCCAGGTTAGGAGTGTCTCCCATAAGTTCACCACCTAGTGGTCAATGTTCTCACGGTGTACAATTTAGGTCAGTTTATACATGGGTTACAATGACAGTTGAATACATGATACGGACAATGTGGCCTGCCAGCGGAGCTGATCAAGTATGGTCAGTGCTTTCCTGTACAGTGCACAGTAGCCCATGACAGGCTTCACAGTGCAGCTTGAAATGTATCTCGGTGAGGCAAGACATGTAGCAGCGGGCAAAGAGGGGGAAATGGCTGAATGGGTGGAGGTGGAAAAGATTTCTGTCCGTGAACACAGAGATAATGATAATGGCTTCACTGTGGTAGTCTTCAGACCTTCTGAGGGAAGGGGACTCTTGGTTAGCTGCTGAGAGCGTGGTGACCGTTGCACATCAGCCACCACACGGGCTTGACAGAGCTAGGCCTTTATCCAGTGGCAAGGGTTAACCAGGACAACTGGAGACCTACTCTGCCTAACGGACCTAGTGCACACATGTATCATGGTGTGGGCAGGTCCATGCTGCCCCTGGGCCCTTGGCTCTTCTGGGCCCCATACCCTCATTCGCCGCACCTCCACCACAATGTTCCTGGGCCCGGCGCTCCAGCTCTATTTATTTCTTGCCCCGACCTGCGGTGGTGTTCTCACACAGATTGGGGCGGCCACCAGGGGAAAGCAGGTCTGCAACTGTCGGGATGGACGCTGAAGAGGCTCAAAAGTTAAGTCAGAAACGTTCCTTTGTGGTGCCAGGAGGGGACAGGTTAGAAGAAATCTGCTTGTGGAAGCGGTGAGTCAATGTTCACAGTCAGATCTGCAATGCACTTCAAGACAGGGCAGGCTCTGTCTGTGTCTGTCAAGGTGACTGCCGGCCTGAACATTCATGCTACTGGACCTGTCAAAGCAATATCAGGAGACATCTGGCAAATCTCCAAAGTTGCAGTGTACAGATGCCCCCTGTTTGCCTATTCCACTCAGTTCATCTATTTCCTCATGGGACATGAGAGAGCCTTGCAGTTTTAGCATCTCGCTGGATTCCCTGAAGTGCAGCGTATTATTGATGAATGAGTAACTGGCCTGTGACCATACGTGCAGAATCATACAGATTAAAGCCTGCTACCCTGGAAGTTGTCATGAATCATTCATTTTAAGCCAATCCATGCCACTAGAAAGGTTGGATTGATATCTGCTGTGCAATCAAGGCTATCCATGGCAATTATATGTGGCTAAGACCTGAAGGGCGATTTAATGATCACATGCAGCTGCCAGGGTCATGACACAGCAGACCACTGATACGGTCACAATTAAACAAAGATTCAAATATCTACATCGGGGAAGTATTACAGTGCAACCAGACAATGGTGGCCAAAATTATTGTGTTTAACACAACTTTACCCTGCAAAGTTTCCAAAGTTATTAAAAGTTTCTCCAAGGTTCCAAGTTGTTTAAAAATTTCAAAGTTTAAAAGTTTTTCCAAATTGTTTAAAAAGTTACTCAGGTTGATTAAAAGTTTAAACAAAAATAGATTAAAAGTTGATTAAAAGTCTAAAGTGTAAGTCAGGTTACTCCCCTGGTACTGCTCCATAGGCGCCGCCAGCCCTCTGTTGTCCTGGACCGGCCCCGAAGCCCTTTCGGCTGGTTAAACACCGGCCACGGAGTCCCTTTGGCCGGTTAGACGCTGGTCCTGGAGTTCCTTCGGCTGGTTAAACGCCGGCCACGGAGTCCCTTCAGCCAGCTCGGAGCCGGCCTCGACAGCAACCCCGGAGTCCTGGCAGCCCAATCCTCGTGTTATTTCTGAGTCTGTTGGAATAACTTTGGAAACTTTGGAAAAACATTTTAAACCATCCCTCGGAACTCCAGCGGACAGCTGACCTTCCTAATGCCTGCCCCCCAACCAAGCCTCAGGCCACCTACCATCAATGGTGCTACTTGGTGCCGAGCTTGCGGCTAACACCTCGCCGTAGGCATTTAGGCTTTGCAGCAGTGTCTGGTCTCCAGTCGTCTTGGACCTCCTTGCCACTGGACCAAGACCTTGCTCAGCTAAGCCCGTGTGGTTGCTGGTGTGCAGCGGCCACCCCATGTTAAAAGAACTCACGCACAGGCATCTTCTACTTTGTTAATATGAAATTCGGGACCTGGAACATCAGGACCCTCATGGACAACTCCAACAGCAACAGGCCGGAACGCCGCACCGCTATAGTTGCCCGGGAACTTAGATGTTTTGACATCAACATCGCCGCCCTAAGCGAGACCCGGCGGGCAGGGGAAGGCCAGCTCAAGTAACAAGGTGGAGGTTACACCTTTTACTGGAAAGGAAATCCAGAGGAAGAACGGTGTCTTCATGGAGTCAGCTTCGCCGTCAAAAATGAGCCTCAAAGACTCCCCCTGCGGGGTTAACAAACGCCTCGTGACTCTTTGTCTTACCCTATCCTGGAACCAATGCGCCACAGTCATCAGCGCGTATGCCCCAACACTCGATGCAACGGATGAGGCTAAAGAGGATGTTTATTGCAACCTCGAGACATCCCTGTCCCGCCTCCCCACAGGCAACATATTGATCCTCCTAGGTGATTTTAATGCCAGGGTCGGCAAAGACACAGCCCTCTGGGCAGGCGTGATTGGCAGAGAGGGGTTAGGGAAAGCCAACTCCAGCGGTACCCTACTCCTGAAAAAATGTCTAGAACATGAACTCCTCATCACCAACACCCTGTTCCGTCAGAGGGACAAATACAAGGCATCATGGCAACATCCTCATTCCAAACACTGGCACCTGCTCGACTATGTCATTGTCCGAGCCAGGGATCACAAGGATGTACGCATTACCCGCGCCATGACAGGAGCTGGCCACTGCCTAATCCGATCCATCATCAACATTAACATAGCCCCAAAGCAGAGGGGACAGCAGAAGCAGTGCGCAAAAAGTCAATGCCGGAGCACTTAAAGACCCAGCTAAGAGAGCCCTATACAGCCAGCGCCTCACAGCTAATCTGGCGTGCCTTGATGACCCTGAGATGCTGAATGCCTACTCTTGGTCTGCCCTCCAGGCCTCTATAACCAGTGCCTATGAAGAGACACTTGGTCACTCAACCAGAAAACACCAGGACTGGTTTTATGAAAATGATCAGGAGATCCAAGAACTAATAGATCGCAAGCGCAGAGCATTTCTGAGCTTCAAGCAACAACCGAACTCGGGAGCAGCAAAGCAACATTACAGACGGCTCAAGGTTGAGGTCCAACAAAACACCCAGGACCTAAAGAACAGGTGGTGGATGGAGAAAGCACAGGAGATACAACAACTGGCCGACAGACACGCTATGCGAGAATTCTTCACTGCAGTCAAGGCCACCTACTCCCAAGACTCCCAAGACCCCACCCCACTTCTGGCCAAGAACAGGGAAACATTCATCAAGGACACCGAGGCTGTCAGGGCCCGCGGGAAGGAACACTTTGAAGATCTCCTCAATCGAGACTCTGCCTTTGACTCGAGTGTTCTTGACTCCATCCCGCAGCATGCGACCTGCCACCAACTCAGTGAAACCCCAATGTTGCATGAGGTAGGCAAAGCCATAAAACAGCTCAAGAATAACAAGGTTACGGGAGTGGATGGAATCCCTGCTGAGGTGCTAAAGTATGGCGGAGAGGCGCTGTTGGCGCAGATGCATAACCTCATCTCTCTCATCTGGAGGGAGGAGAGCATGCCGGGAGATCTCAGAGATGCAGTGATCGTGACCATTTTTTAAAAAGGGGACAAGTCCGACTGCAGCAACTACAGAGGAATCTCCCTGCTATCAGCCACTGGGAAAGTTGTCGCTAGAGTTCTCCTCAACCGTCTTCTCCCTGTGGCTGGGGAGCTCCTCCCGGAATCACAGTGTGGATTTGGTCCCCTAAGGGGCACAACAGACATGATTTTTGCAGCGTGCCAGTTGCAGGATTAATGTAGGGAACAGCGCCAGCCCTTATACATGACCTTTTTCGACCTTACAAAGGCCTTTGACACTGTCAACCGTGAGGGTCTATGGAGCGTCCTCCTCCGTTTCGGATGCCCTCAAAAGTTTGTCAACATTCTTCGCCTGCTCCACGATGGCATGCAGGCCGTGATCCTTATCAACGGATCCATTACAGACCCAATCCACGTCTGGACCAGCATCAAACAGGGCTGTGTCATCGCTCCAACCCTCTTCTCAATCTTCCTCGCTGCCAAGCTCCACCTCAGTCAACAAGCTCCCCGCTGGAGTGGAACTAAACTACAGAACCAGTGGGAAGCTGTTTAACCTACGCCGTCTCCAGGCCAGTTCCAAGCTCACCCCAACCTCTGTCGTTGAGCTACAGTACGCGGACGACGCCTGCGTCTGCGCACATTCTGAGGCTGAACTCCAGGATATAGTCGATGTATTCACCGAGGCATATGAAAGCATGGGCCTTACGCTTAACATCAGTAAGACAAAGGTCCTCCACCAGCCTGTCCTCGCCGCACAACACTACCTCCCAGTCATCAAGATTCACGGCATGGCCCTCGACAATGTGGACCATTTTCCATGCCTCAGGAGCCTCTTGTCAACAAAAGCAGACATTGTTGCGGAGATTCAACACCGCTTCCAGTGCGCCAGTGCAGCTTTCGGCCACCAGAGGAAAAGAGTGTTTGAAGACCAGGCCCTCAAATCTACCACCAACTCATGGTCTACAGGGCTGTAGTAATATCCGCCCTCCTGTATGGATCAGAGGCATGGACTGTTGGGTCTATAGTGTACTTATGAATGACTCCACAAGGCAATATGTTGTACTTGAACTGTAGTGACCTTGGTCCTTTATTCCAAACTCCAGAGTGCTGTGCAAGCATGGTGTGGAGCCCTTTATACAGTGCCCTGCCACCAGGGCAGGAAACCCACGGTCTCCACCAGTTGCACCCTCTAGTGGTGCCAGCATGTATGTACACAGTGTGAGCCTTATTGATAGTACATCAGGTAAACAAGTCTCCATCTTATACAATCTCACAGTGATTACACATAAAATACATCCATAGTCAGCATATACAACATCGACGATGTACAGAAGACACCTCAAGTCGCTGGAGAACTATCACCAACGATGTCTCCACAAGATCCTGCAAATACCCTGGGAGGACAGGCGCACCAACATTAGTGTCCTCATCCAGGCTAACATCCCCAGCATTGAAGCACTGACCACACTCGATCAGCTTCGCTGGGCAGGCCACATGGTTCGCATGCCAGATATGAGACTCCCTAAGCAAATGCTTTATGCGGAGCTCCTTCACGGCAAATGAGCCAAAGGTGGGCAGCGGAAACGTTACAAAGACACCCTAAAAGCCTCCCTGGTAAAGTGTGACATCACCACTGACATCTGGGAGTCCCTGGCCGAAGACCGCCCTAGGTGGAGAAAGTGCATCCAGAAGGGCGTTGAGTTCTTCGAATCTCAACGCCGAAAGTATGAAGGGGTCAAGCGCAGGCAGCGGAAAGAGCGTGTGGCAAATCAGTCCCACCCACCCCTTCCCTCGGCAAATGCCTATCCCACCTGTAACAGGGTCTGTGGCTCTCGTATTGGACTGTTCAGCCACCAAATAACTCACTTCAGAAGTGAAAGCAAGTCTTCCTCGATTCCGAGGGACTGCCGATAATGATGACTCTGCAAAGGAGCTTTGTCATGGAGCAAAATGCAGATACCATCAATCAGTGATAGTAAAGCACCCTGATCAACAGCAAGAAGCTATGCCTGTTCAATCAACTGAGCAATCAGGAAACATTCCCATTGCCCACAACCAGGCATCAGGATCATTAATACAAAAGCATTTCTCATTAACTAGTTAATCTGCCTCATAACAAAAGTACTCTCACAAGATAGCAGAGGATCAATGTCCTAACTGTATCCCAATAATGTGTGCTGCAGCTGTGTTCAGAATGAGTTACCCTTGTGCTTCTTTGTTATGCTGTATGGAGTGTGCTGTTGCTATTTCTCCACTTTTATTTAGCAGCATAACTTGATTGGAGAGCAGCAGCCCTTTAAGAGCTGTTACCCCCAATATCCTGTCCTCCAGCCATTGTCTGCTCCCAAAGCACATGCTGCATGATGGGAGTACTACACTAATATTTAAATAAGCTAACATCACAGTTTGGCATGAGGTTAGTTCAGTACGATGCAGGTTGTGTGTTGGACAAAGAGCAGCGGTCCCACAGCCACTGTATCGGGATTGCATTATGAACCCTGTGGTGTCACCTTCTCCTAGCACTCTTTAGCCCCTTGGGCTGAACGCTTACTTTAGCAACTTCATCTCCCATTATTATGCCAGTTTTTCCCCATTCACATTCCACTTCACTCCCTTCCATTTTGGAGCAGCAATACTCACTGATGGATCGTTCATATTCTGTGTTTGCTATTTATGTAAACACATCCATCAACTGGTTTGCATAGATTCTTGTCTGTGCTCTTTTAATAGAGACATTAATCTATTTAAATAGGTCGATGACTATGATAAAATTGCTCTTACAGGAATTTATCTGAACATGTTAAAAAGTGTGATTAAAATAGTACAAAGATGGAATGAAACTCTCTTTGGCTTTATCTCAACATTTCACTGTCTGACTGAAGTGATCTATCTTTATCCTCTGTCACTTTTCACCTCTATCCAGTTTCTTAATAATATACCTTCCTGGGTGATTAAACCCAATGGCAGCTCTACTTTGTCCTAGTATGTATAAGATTTGATAAGCAACCTTTATTGTTGTTCTCTTCTCGATTTATTCTTTGCTCAGTCTGATAAAGTGTTTTACTTACTTTCCCATTCTGTTTCTTAACCTGAATGTCAACCATTTTTGTTCTTTTTTAAAGATTTGACAGACCTGTTTTGAATTTACAATATTTGCATCTATCATATTTCCAGCATTTTTAAAGAAACTTTTTATTAGTCTCTATCTGGCAATTAATTTTTGAATAATGTCATCAAGTTTGTTATCAGACATGACAGCTTCACTCTTTTCTTCACTCAAATTACCCCCTTCTCTGTCAATCAGCGCTATGATATTATTTGTTCCGCGATGGTTCAATGTCGAGCTTTTGCAGTCTGGAGTCTGGGCTTCGCATCTGTGCTCAGTTTGTTGCCACCTCTTGCTAAATAGTTGCCAGGAGACAGGCCATATCAGGCAAGATCCTGGCAGAGCATTCCACAATATGGTAAATAATTGCCAAGATTCACACGGTCACTTAAAGAGACACATTTCCGTACGAGTCTTGGATGTCCTTTACATGAATTGCTACAAGTTGTCCTGCATGTGGCATTACTCACCTTTTTATGTGAATACAATAAATAATCCAGTTTACATCAAGCTCCGATATCCACAGTTGTGATAGGTTCAGTGATCATGTCACTATATAAATTCAGATACACGTAAGTTTAACCTTGTATATACTTTATGTTCTCCGCATTATTAAGGACGTGGTAAGAGGGCACATTAAAATCACAATATGACTCCCCTGCTCTTCTTCAAAATAGTGCCATGGGATCTTTTACGTCTACCTGAGAGGGCAGATGGAGTCTCGGTTTAATGTCTCATCTGAAAGACGACACCTCTGACAGTGCAGAACTCCCTCAGCACTGCACTGGAGTGTTAATCTAGATGTTTCTGCTCAAGTCCCTGGAGTGGAACTTGAAGCCACAACCTTCTGTCTCAGAGGCGAGTGTGCTACCCACTTAAAAAAAAATAATTTATTCAACATTAAAAACATTTTAACATCATTCTGCCGCTCTGCACAGCCGTTCCTCCAACATGTATTAACATCAAAACCTGAAGTGTAATTTGTCTCCCATACCATATATTAATCTATTGTAATTTAAAAATTAAACTTCCGAACTCATTCTAGGATATCCTCATCCCAAAAGGTTTCTTGCAGACACAACAGGTCAGTGCCTTTAAAACACTGCAACAACTGCTGCAATATCTTCTCCCCACTCAGTCCGTTCACATTAATCGAGACCAATGTAATCATTGCTCCTAATAAAAGAAACATGATGCCACCCCAACCCCACTTCCATGTCTCCATCTCCCTCTGACTCCTCACTTTGTTCTGTAATCTCCCGTCCCTGCTCCCCATCAGATAAATAGGCAGAAATCTTCCCAGCCCTGCGAGTGCGGGTTTGGAGGTGGGCCCACTGTCAAAATAGCCGTGATTGACAGCGGGTCTGGATCCCGCTCTGAACCCGCCTCCGTGAGAGTTTCTGACCTGTCAGATTCATGTTCGTACAGCAGACCTGACAGCAAGCGACGGGACAGGTAATTAACATTAATAAAAGGTACATGTTGAACCTCCCTTATCTGGAACCCTCAGGACCTGGCCTGTTCTGGATAAGGGACTTTTCTGGAAGAGGGGTGGTCACATTAAATGGGATGGTACAGGTACTGAGCAAGGAGATATCGGGGCTAGCTGGCATGGGGCTGGGAGAGCGGCAGAGCGATCATGGGGGAGATGGTGGATCGCGGGGTCAGGCCAGCGATTGTGGGAGTCGGCAGCGAGGAAGGACTTCAATTTGTTCACGTTGGAGTTCTGTGCATGCACCACCCGGTGGCCGGGAATGGTTCTGAATGAGGAGTGGTTCCGGATAAGGGAGTTCTGAAACATAGAAACATAGAAAATCGAAGCAGGAGTAGGCCATTCGGCCCTCCAAGCCTGCACCACCATTCAATAAGATTATGGCTGATCATTCCCTCAGTACCCCTTTCCTGCTTTCTCTCCATACCACTTGATCCCCTTGGCCGTAAGGACCATATCTAACTCCCTCTTGAATATATCCAATGAACTGGCATCAATAACTCTCTGCGGCAAGGAATTCCACAGGTTAACAACTCTCTGAGTGAAGAAGTTTCTCCTCATCTCAGTCCTAAATGGCTTACTCCTTATCCTAGGATTGTGTCCCCTGGTTCTGGACTTCCCCAACATCGGGAACATTCTACTAGCATCTAACCTGTCCCGTCCCATCAGAATCTTATATGTTTCCATGAGATCCCCTTTCATCCTTCTAAACTCCAATGTATAAAGGCCCAGTCGATCCAGTCTCTCCTCATATGTCAGTCCAGCCATCCCAGGAATCACTCTGGTGAACCTTCGCTGCACTCCCTCAATAGCAAGAATGTCCTTCCTCAGATTAGGAGACCAAAATTGAACACAATATTCCAGGTGAGGCCTCACCATGGCCCTGTACAAGTGCAGTAAGACCTCCCTGCTCCTGTACTCAAATCCCCTAGCTATGAAGGCCAACATACCATTTGCCTTCTTCACCGCCTGCTGTACCTGTATGTTCAATGACTGATGAACCATGACACCCAGGTCTCGTTGCACCTCCCCTTTTCCTAATCTGCCGCCATTCAGATAATATTCTGTCTTCGCGTTTCTGCCCCCAAAGTGGATAACCTCACATTTATCCACATTATACTGCATCTGCCATGCATTTGCCCACTCACCTAACCTGTCTAAGTCACCCTGCAGCCTCTTAACGTCCCCCTCATAGCTCACACCGCCACCCAGTTTCGTGTCATCTGCAAACTTGGAGATATTACACACAATTCCTTCATCTAAATCATTGATGTATATTGTAAAGAGCTGGGGTCCCAGCACTGAGCCTTGCAGCACTCTACTAGTCACTGCCTGCCATTCTGAAAATGACCCGTTTATCTTGACTCTCTGCTTCCTGTCTACCAACCAGTTCTCTATCCACGTCAGTATATTACCCCCAATACCATGTGCTTTGATTTTGCACACTAATCTCTTGTGTGGGACCTGGTCAAAAGCCTTTTGAAAGTCCAAATACACCACATCCACTGGTTCTCCCTTGTCCACTCTATTAGTTACATCCTCAAAAAATTCCAAAAGATTTGTCAAGCATGATTTCCCTTTCATAAATCCACGCTAACTTGGATCGATCCTGTCATTGCTTTCTAAATTCGCTGCTATTTCATCCTTAATAATTGATTCCAACATTTTCCCCACTACTGATGTCAGGCTAACCGGTCTATAATTACCCGCTTTTTCTCCACCTCCCTTTTTAAAAAGTGGGGTTACATTAGCTACCCTCCAGTCCATAGGAACTGATCCAGAGTCAATAGACTGTTGGAAAATGATCACCAATGCATCCACTATTTCTAGGGCCACTTCCTTAAATACTCTGGGATGCAGACTATCAGGCCCTGTGGATTTATCGGCCTTCAATCCCATCAATTTCCCTAACACAATTTCCCGCTTTATAAGGATATCCTTCAGTTTCTCTTTCTCACTAGACTCTCGGTCCCCTAGTATTTCTGGAAGGTTATTTGTGTCTTCCTTCGTGAAAACAGAACCAAAGTATTTGTTGAACTGGTCAGCCATTTCTTTGTTCCCCATTATAAATTCACCTGAATCTGACTGCAAGGGATCTATGTTTATTTTCACTAATCTTTTTCTCTTCACATATCTATAGAAGCTTTTGCAGTCAGTTTTTATGTTCCCGGCAAGCTTCTTCTCGTACTCTATTTTCCCCCTCTTAATTAAACCCTTTGTCCTCCTGTGCTGAATTCTAAATTTCTCCCAGTCATCAGGTTTGCTGCTTTTTCTGGCCAATTTATATGCCTCTTCCTTGGATTTAATACTATCCTTAATTTCCCTTGTTAGCCACGGTTGAGCCACCTTCCCCATTTTATTTTTGCTCCAGACAGGGATGTACAATTGTTGAAGTTCATCCATGTGATCTTTAAATGTTTGCCATTGCCTATCCACCGTCAACCCTTTAAGTATCATTTGCCAGTCTATTCTAGCCAATTCACGCCTCAAACCATCGAAATTACCTTTCCTTAAGTTCAGGACCCTAGTTTATGAATTAACTGTGTCACTCTCCATCTTAATAAAGAATTCTTCCATGTTATGGTCGCTCTTCCCCAAGGGGCCTTGCACAACAAGGTTGCTAATTAGTGCTTTCTCATTACACATCACCCAGTCTAGGATGGCCACCTCCCTAGTTGGTTCCTCGACATATTGGTCTAGAAAACCATTCCTAATACACTCCAGGAAATCCTCCTCCACCGCATTGCTACCAGTGTGGTTAGCCCAATCAATATGTAGATTAAAGTCACCCATAACTTATTGCATGCATCCCTAATTTCTTGTTTGATGCTGTCCCCAACCTTACCACTACTGTTTGGTGGTCTGAACACAACTCCCACTAGCGTTTTCTGCCTCTTGGTATTCCGTAGCTCCACCCATACCGATTCCACATCATCCAAGCTAATGTCCTTTCTTACTATTGCATTAATTTCCTTTTTAACCAGCAATGCCACCGCGCCTCCTTTTCCTTTGTCTATCCTTCTTAAATGTTGAATACCCCTGGATGTTGAGTTCCCAGCCTTGGTCACCCTGGAGCCATGTCTCCGTGATGCCAGTTACAACATACCTGTTAACTGCTATCTACGCAGTTAATTTGTCCACCTTATTCCGAATACTCCTCGCATTGAGGCACAGAGCCTTCAGGCTTGTCTTTCTAACACACTTTGCCCCTTTAGAACTTTGCTGTAATGTGGCCCTTTTTGCTTTTTGCCTTGGGTTTCTCTGCCCTCCACTTTTACTTTTCTTCTTTCTATCTTTTGCTTCTGTCCCCATTCTACTTCCCTCTGTCTCCCTGCATAGGTTCCTATCCCCCTGCCATATTAGTTTAACTCCTCCCCAAAAGCACTAGCAAACACTCCCTCTAGGACATTGGTTCTGGTCCTGCCCAGGTGCAGACCGTCCGGTTTGTACTGGTCCCACCTCCCCCAGAACCAGTTCCAATGTACCAGGAATTTGAATCCCTCCCTTCTGCACCACTCCTCAAGCCACGTATTCATCTGAGCTATCCTGTGATTCCTACTCTGACTAGCGTGTGGCACTAGTAGCAATCCTGAGATTACTACTTTTGAGGTCCTACTTTTTAATTTAGCTCCTAGCGCCCTAAATTTGACTTGTAGGACCTCATCCCGTTTTTTATCTATATAGTTGGTACCTATACGCACCACGACAACTGGCTGTTCACTCTCCCTTTTCAGAATGCCCTGCACCCGCTCCGAGACATCCTTAACCCTTGCACCAGGGAGGCAACATATCATCCTGGAGTTTCGGTTGCGGCCACAGAAACGTCTATCTATTCCCCTTACAATAGAATTCCCTACCACTATAGCTCTCCCACTCTTTTCCTGCCCTCCTGTGCAGCAGAGCCACCCACGATGCCATGAACTTCGCTGCTGCAGCCCTCCCCTGGTGAGTCATCCCCCCCAACAGTACCCAAAACGGTGTATCTGTTTTGCAGGGGGATGACTGCAGGGGACCCCTGCAGTACCTTCCTTGCACTGCTCTTCCTGTTGGTCACGCATTCCTATCTGGCTGTGTACCCTTTACCTGCGGTAAGACCAACTCACTAATCGTGCTATTCACGTCATTCTCAGCATCGTGGATGTTCCAGAGTGAATCCACCCTCAGCTCCAGTGCCACAATGCGGTCCATCAGGAGCTGCAGGCAGATGCACTTCCTGCACACGTAGTCGTCAGGGACACCGGAAGCATCCCTGACTTCCTACATAGTACAGGAGGAGCATAACACGTGTCGGAGCTCTCCTGCCATGTCTTAACCCTTAGATAAAATTAATTTGGCAACAACAATGCTAAAAGGTTACTTACTGATAAAGAAAAGAAAAAGAAAAACTACTTACCAATCACCAGCCAATCACTTATCCCCTTGGCTGTGACATCACCTTTCGATTTCTTTCCACTTCTTTTTTGCCTTCTCACCCTGATGCAGCTGCACCAGCTGGCCTCTCCGACCACCAACTCCTGTTGGGCCTTTTTATAGGCCTCCCCACGCTGCCTCTCAGATGTCGCTGCTCCCCGCTGGCCTGTCCGACCACTAACTCCTGTTGGGCCTTTTTATAGGCCTCCCCACGCTGCCTCTCAGATGACGCTGCTCCCCACTGGCCTCTGGATAAGGGAGATTCAACCTGTACTTAAATGCTGGTTAAGAGGCCTAAAGCAGGTACTTACAATTTTACCAAGCCTTTGATGGATTTGCCGTGCCTCGGCGAACACGCCAGATAAGTGGAATCAGGTTCTCAGTGACTCTCTATTGCTTTAGCTAGTTGACACTGCAGAAGTGGTATAAAAGCTACCATTTCACAGCTGTTCACTTTCTAATATCAGGTTTGGAAGAGATGTTTGAGCTGTATGCACTTTGGAAGTGTTGGCAGTGAACTCTCTATTCACTGTCACCTCCTTAGAGCAAACTCTCTCACCATTGACAGGGCGCTTCTGTCATCTCGACCTCGCCTGCCATCTATTCCAGCAGCATCGATGCCCTTGAATAAAATCTCACCTTGGTCCTTAGAATCCCACCCCCAACACCCACATCACTAAACACAGCATTACCAACAGCAACACCAACCTTCTCCACAATCACCTGATCCTGACAGTACACAGGGAATCAGCACCCAACCACATTGCTGTCCGGGAGGCCAGGGATGGCCTGGCTGCTACATGATGCACCAGCATCCCACACCAGCTCCTTAAAGCACCCCTGCAATGTCTAACCTATTCCTTTCACACTCATCACCACTGTGGGGAGTACCCTTATATCTCACCAGTCACTACAACTCACTAAGCCACTTCCAAAGGTGCCCACAAATCTGTCCAAGAATGCAACGTGCTGAAAATAAAGATTTCAATGTTTGACAGCACACCAACATTAACTATACATGAACAATGGCTAAGGACCCTTGTTATGTATGCATGTTAATGTATGTATTATAACACTAGACCACTGAATGTACCGACACCCTGTATACACTATACCTGTACACCAGAGAGTGCTGCTGCTGGAGACCTAAGGGTCACCTGTACACTGCAGATAACCAAGTATAAAAAGGAGCTCACCTCTTGGTGTCCTCACTGTAGGAGCTGCAATAAAGGACTAAGGTCAATACAGTTCAAGTACCATAACCTTATCATACTAGAGGGTGCTTGCATATACTATAAATGGTGACGAGGTTACGAATTTCCACGCACAACATATTTAACCTAAGCAACTTCCAACAATTCGCTGACGGAGAAGATTGGGATGCCTTTGTGGAAACGCTTGAACACTTTTTCATTGTGAACGACCTGGCTGGGGACTCACTGATCTCGCTGGCGAACAAGCACAGAGCCATCCTACTCAGCAGTTGTGGGCCCACTATCCATGGCCTCATCAGGGACCTGCTAGCCCCAGCGAAGATGACAACCAAGACCTATGCGGAGCTCGTAACTTTAATACAAGAACAACTCAAACCTAAAGAGAGCATCCTCACAGCCAGGCACTGGTTCTACACACACCAGCAACCTGAAGGCCAAGAAATTGCTAAAAATGCTGCAGACCTGAGACGATTGGCTGCACTGTGTGATTTTGGCGACCACCTCACCGAAGCACTAAGGGACATTTTCGTTATTGGAATCGGCCACTAGGGCCTCCTCCATAAGCTGCTCTCTGCAGACACTATGATCACCCTGCAGAAGGCAATCAAAGTGAGCCAGGCTTTCATGATTTCGGTCTGCGACTCCAAGAGGATGGTGACTCACACCCAGGACCCTGACCCGACGAGTACAGTGAACCGAATGGCAACTTTCAGAGGCAAGGCTGCTGCCCCGAGTCCCACAAAGCTGAGTCTGCCACATGGGGCCAACCGGCTAGCCCCGTGCTGGCTCTGTGGAGAAACCACAGGCCCACCAGTGCCGACACAAAGACTATACCTGCAAAGGCTGCAACACGAAAGGTCACTTTCAGCGAATGTGTAGAAGAAGTTTTACTCACCGAGTCACTGAAGAGTTGGCCGATCACCCGGGCTCCAGCGCTGATGAAGACGAAGCTGCTCAGCCCCTGGAAGAGGAGTATGGAATATATACCTGCTCCACCGAGAGTTCCCCGTGGAAAATGGAAGTAGAAATCAACGGGGTTCCAGTCTCGATGGAGATCAACACAGGGGTAAGCCGGTCATTGATGAATCAGGTGGCCTTTGAGAAACTCTGGGACAATCCTGCCGAACGACCCAAAATGTCCTCAATCCAGGCAAAGCTGCTCAACTATACAAAAGGCACCATCCTAGTCATTGGCAGCGTGGAGGTCCAGGTATCCCATGGCAGCGCGATGCATAAGCTCCACTTGTAGATCGTTGCCAGTGATGGTCCAATGCTGCTGGGAAGAAGATGGATAAAGCAAGCCCAAATCTATTGGAGCGACGAAGGCCTCCGGGCCCTGGCGATCGACATCCTATGTGGCCCCGAACTTGGATCCATCGTGGCACCTGAAAATCCTACCGTCTAGCTCGACTGCGTGGCGATGACAAAGACTGCATATCTCAACGGCGAGATGATCCAACCTGAACAACCAGACCTCACCTTCCGGGCTCCAGTGGCAGGACTCCGAGGGAAGAAGATCGGCACAGAAGGTAGATTCCCTGCGTCCGTGGCAGAACCTGGGGAGAGAAGGATCACCGTAGCCTACCTCATAGAGCGAGAGAAGATGGCGCCCGCACCACGAGGCTAAGCAAGATGGTCGCGACCAGACCACAAGGGGCAGCCTTGAGGGAGCAACACGTGTTACCGAGCAGTGAACTGGATTGGGTTAAAGATTGCAAGGCCCTCTTAAAGGAGACTGCAACCCAAAATAATTAAAGGGACAGTTCCACTCTTGGCACAGTGATGCCAGAGATATTAAAGATAAAAGTGTAATAAATGAATGCAGGTATACAAATGTACTGTTAAATGGTGATGCCAGTAATGCTAACATGATAAATGTAACCTTGTACAGTGAAACTGATAGCACACAAGAAAGCGTTGTAAGTGACAAATGTGAAAGTATAAAGAGATATAACAATGCCGAGTCGGCTAGTTGCGATCAGAGCCAATGTATCATGTATGCTAATGATAGAATGAGAAATGATACTGGGTTCTACATGTATACTGCCAATGCCAAAGGAAACCCTCTCCGTGGTAAACACCCAGGTCCAGCAGGCTACCTGATCATATAGCCTGCGCTTCCGGGACCAAAGTGATGTCCCAGGAAGGGTTCGCACACACCCAGTGGGAGCATACCCACTGCAGGGACAGTGGTCAATGGGCAGCACAGCCACCACCACTGGCAACCTGCCCCAGATCGGCCCTAAACCCCCTGGCAACCAAGGTCAGCACCGAGAGCAAGAGGCCAGTACCCTCCAGCTTTCCCGCCGGGACCTGGGGTGACCAGACTCCTACCATCAATGGAGGACAAGTCGGCCACACCACCCTGTTGCCCTGCCCACCATTAAATGCCACCACCTACCCATTCTACAGTGTATGTACCTTACCCATGACAACATGTACTTGCTCCACCACTGCGGAATCCTCCAACAGTGACACCCACAGGGTCTATGTAAGGGGGGGGGCGGTGCGCGGGAGGGAATGGATGTGTGCAGCCATGAACACATGGATCACACCCGGCTCCCACACAACCCTCACCACAACCTCCCACCGTCCACTACTGATCACCTCCCCATGTCATGGCAATAAGGACTTGGGAAAGGCTTAGGGGGGAGTGTGTTATGTATGCATGTTAATGTATGTACTGTAACACCTGACCACTGAATGTACCTACACCCTGTATACACTATACCTGTATACCAGAGGGTGCTACTGCTGGAGATCTAAGGGTCACCTGTACACTATAGGTAACCAAGTATAAAAGGGAGCTCACCTCTTAGTGTACTCACTCATGGGCCCCAAGTTTTGCCATGATTTGCTCCTGATTTTTAGGAGCAACTGGTGTAGAACGGAGTATCTTAGAAATCGGAATTCTCGTCATTTAGTTTGCTCCAGTTCTAGTCAGTTAGAACAGTTTCACTTTGGAACAGAATTTTCTTTTCAAAAGGGGGCGTGTCCGGCCACTTAGGCCTGTTTTCAAAGTTTCGTCAGTGAAAACTTACTCCAAACTAACTTAGAATGGAGTAAGTGAAGATTTTTGTACGCTCGAAAAAACCTTGTCTACACTTTAGAAAATCAGGCGTAGGTTACAAATTAGGCGTAGGGAATGGGGGGGGGGGGGGGGAAGGGAAGTCATTAAATTCTACAATCGATCCTTAGTTATACTTATACAAATATTATACAAATAAATCCAACCTGAATAAAAATTTATAAGCAAAGAAAAGATTAAATAAACCATGTTCCTACCTGTGTGAAACAGCAGCAGCCTTCGAGCTGCTATGCTTCAGGCAGGCCTTTCATGTTGGAGACAGGCAGGGGTGTGGCGTCAGTGTCTCGACGGCAGCGGCAGCAAGCTTCGAGCTGAGCTGCAGTGCTTGAAGCAGGCCTTCATTCTCTTCGTGGCTGGCCGCGAAGAAGCAGCACCGGTCGGACCCGAGGCCATTCGGCCATGAGATATCAGCGCCGTCAGTGGCTGGCCGGCAGCTGAAGAATCAACGCAGGACACACGCAGCTCTTTATGGTGCTTGAGGCCATTCGGCCACGCTTTAGGGGCAGCGTCAGTGGCTCGATGGCAGCCGAAGATACAGCAGCAGCCTTCGAGCTGTGAGGACTGAGGCCATTTGGACAGGGAGAGGCAGCCACATCGACAGTTTTATATTTAAATTTGCAGAATGGGTGCTGCATTGTCAACACCATGTATTATGCAATGGTTTGCCATCAATTCACTGCATAGGAGAGAATTGATTAGAGCTCACCGTACCAGGAACGTCGTAGCCCGTAGGTTGATGGGCAGGAGACCTTACCCACGTCGACAATATCGAACCAGGCGCTCGTACCTGGACATGAGCGAGGCTGATTGTGTGAAAAGGCTGCGCTTCAACTACTGATGCCTGAGGACTCTGCGACCACTTTTGCATATGGACATGTTTATTCTTTGCAGTTGTTCCTATGTTGTGTTGTGTTAATGGAACATGAAACAGTTTTAATGAAAAAATATTTTATTGCAAAGTTAACGTCACTCTAATAAAATATTTGTTGTATCAAACTATACTTTTTAATATGACTCTTGAAGATCACTTAAAAACTTTAAGATCACTTATAAACTTGTAAAGTTACAAAAGTTACAAAACACTTTCTATGTGAAAAATTTTACACTCTAAGATCACTTACACTTCAAGATCACTTTTTAGATGCAAAATTAAATGATTTACAGAATATGAGAGCATTTACACTATAAGATCACTTGAAAACCCTGAGATCACTTATACGTTGTAAAGTTACAAAACTTACAAAACAGTTTCATTGTGAAAAATTTTACACTCTGAAGAACATTTAAACTTCAGGATCACTTTTTAGGTGCAAAATTAAATAAGGTACAAAACAATGTGAGAGCATTTACACTATAAGATCACTTAAAAACCATAAGATCTCTTATAAGTTGTAAAGTTACAAAACTTACAAAGCAATTTCAATTTGAAAAACGCTACTACAGCTACATCAAGAACAAGAACAAAAGCAGCAAAGAAAGGCTGCAACCATGTCTCATCCATATCTCAGTGAATGTTCACTTCCTCATGGTGGTGTCATTTGATTGGCTGGGCTGTGTGCCCTTATTGCAGCAGCTACCTCAACCAGGCCCTCCCTGATGGCCTGTGCCGACACTTGCATACCCTCCCTGACGGCCTGTGCTGTAATTTGCATGCCCTCCCTGACGGCCTGTGCTGTAATTTGCATGCCCTCCCTGACGGCCTGTGCTGTAATTTGCATGCCCTCCCTGACGGCCTGTGCCGTCATTTGCATGCCCTCCCTGATGGCCTGTGCCGTAATTTGCATGCCCTCCCTGACGGCCTGTGCCATCATTTGCATGCCCTCCCTGACGGCCTGTGCCGTCGATTGCACTCCCTCGGACATTCCCTCCCTAAGTTCCCGTGCCATTACTGCTATTTCTCCCGTCAGGACCGTCAACTCTTCACTTACTGCATTGACGGCACCGATGAGTGATCGGGTAAGCTCATTGGTCTCCATACCCAATGCCACAACCTGAGTCGCATCTGTTGCACGCTGCATCTCAGGAAAGCGTGTCTCCAATCTCCTTCTCCTCTGCCTGGGTCTGCCTCGTGGCACCAGTACACTGGGAGGCGTGGGCACGGACGGTGGGATGCTCGGTGTTGCAAGCGGCACCACTACACAGGGAGGCGCGGGCTGGGACTGTGGGACGCTCTGTGTTCCAGACGGCTGAACTGGAGGAAGGGGCTCGAGCTGGAACGGTAGGACGCTCGGTGTTCCAGACGACAGCACTCGAATGCGAGCCGTGGGCTGGGATGTTGGAAGAATGGGTGTAAACTGCTCCATGATATCAGCAGCAACACTGGGACCCGAAGCGTCGGAATCAAAACCATAGTAGGTGGAACCAGAACCTATGCGAGAGGGAGGCGCAGGCTGGGACGGTAGTGCACTGACTGTCGAAAGCTGCATTATACCAGCAGCACCACTGGGACCCGCAACATCGGAAGCGAAACCATGGACGGTGGAACCAAGACCTATGCTAGGGGTTGAAACTCTGATGCCCCTTGATGGGGGCTCATAAACATTAAATTGGAAGTTGCAGACGTTTCACTCATCACTGCCATCATCCAGTCTGGATTGTCCGCAGCTGATTGTACTGGTTCTTGTTCTGTACCCTCAGGATCCTCAGGGTTGGCAGCAGCAGCATCGTCATCATCATCATCATCATCATCATCATCATTATCATGTTCTGCAAAATACATCAGAACAGTCAAATGCTTAACAGCAAGGGAGGGGGCCGGATGGGTGGCATGAGTACTCTCACACATAGCAGGTTAGGCAGCAGGTTGATTTAAAGGGCCATGATGGATTTTCAGGACTTACCCTCTTCCTCGCGTGCGGGCCCAACTTGTGCTGTATCGATTGCTTTACTCCATGTACGACTCATCATAGCAGCTACCCTTTGTTCCAAGGGTGTCAGTGGATGCAGATTGGGCGTGCCTCCTCCTGTCCGAGTTGCCTCCCTTTTGTTGTGGGGCAATTTCTTCTGCAAAGAGTAAAATATAACTTTTTATAGAGTGTGTCAGTCTGCAAGGTGGGACATACAGATAGTCACGTTACAATTACGATTAAATTAAAAATGGGAAATATTACTTACACTAACTACTTGACCAAGGTGGTGCCATTTCTTTTTACACTGACTTCCAGATCTCCTGGTATGCACCACTGCGCAGTAATCTTCTGCAACTTGGTTCCAGCGTTTCTTCATTTCTTTTGGTGGCACTTTTATGCGACCTCTGTTGCTGGTATCTAGCTCCTGACATCTCTGCTCAGTGACGTTGACTAATATCTCTACTTCCTCATGCAAGAAATTCTTTGCTCTTGGTGGACGTTGATCCATTGCAAAGTTGAATTGGCACTCTTATTTCTCCAAACACACAGTCCTTAATTTGCATGCACCAATGCAGCACCGGTTCTGCAAGTTTAGCAGTGAAAAGCTGAACTCACTGATTTCAGCAGGTGATTTATTCAGCAGTGCTGCTAAAAGCACACCCTCACACACAGAAATATCACAAAAATTAAATTAAAAGCCTTTGCAGGGGTCCAAGAAACAAATCTTCACTTTTTCTGCAGTCCTTTTAAAAATGGCCACGTGCCAATGTTTGTTTGAGACTGCGCATGCGCGCACGCTCCAACGTGCACGCGCAGGGTTGCCGGCACCATGAAGGCTAATTTAAATTGTACCCGCCCCCTGCTACTTAGAAAATCGGCGTGAGTGTTAGGCTCCGCCCCCTGCTGCGAAGAGCGCGCCGTGCCAAGCAGACATCGAGCTCCAAGGAGCTCGGAGGTGCGCCGTTTTCGCCGTGGGATGAAACTTGGGGCCATGGAGCTGCAATAAAGGACTAAGGTCAATACAGTTCAAGTAACATACCCTTAACTCATGGAGTCATTACTAGAGAGTGCTTGCATATACTACAACTCCTGTGTGTTGTTAGTTGGTATGATTGGGCAAGGATGAGGGTGAGTGTGGTCATGAAATGGGGAACAGTTAATGTAGATAGAGAGAGAGGGATGGGTGGAGGTGCAAAGTAAGTTGGTGTGAGTAAGGATGTGCAGGAGTAGGGTAGGGAAGGCAGAGTGATGGGGATGTGATGAGTGGTACAGCAGGATGAGGTTGAGTGTGGCTTTGCAGTAACATTGTGATCTACTGAGATCATTGAAAGGTTTGCGTCACTGCAGCCAGATCCTCCCGACGACATCCCTGCTGGTGTCCTCCTGTGCAAGGTGCAACCAGGCTGCGTTGGTGTCCTGGGGAGGTCTCTTCCATCCATTGGAAGGAAAGAGAATCTCCCTGCGTACTGTGACTCCCTCCATAAGCATCTGGAGGGAGTCATGGGAGAGCTTGGGTGCAGCCGTGCACTTTTGTGCAGTGTTTGTCAGTGTTTGCAGTATGCTCAATGCCGCAAAACACTGACAGAAAAAATGTCAAAAAAAGGTTGCAAATGATCCCTTCAAGTTAACTGGCTGATGATGCGTCATCAGATGACATCATCAGAACTGTTTGCAGTTAATTGGCCGGGAAACCCGCAGGGTGGGCTTAACAAGCTCTAGCCACGGAAGATTGAAGGGATAGGGCTGGCTGCACTTCGGAGCGGTTTCCCACGCCGCACCAATGCTGCCCGCATCAAACTCGCCTCTGTTGGCAAAATTCTTGCCATAATCTTGCTTAGAGAGTTTTCCTGCTATCATGGTTTCTCCAACAGTGCCGCTCCCTTCGGCCTCATCTCCACCGCTGACCCTTGCTCCCTGTTTCTTCTCGCTCTGGGACAATGGCGCGTCTTCACCTATCTTGCTCTCTTTTGGTTTCTTGGTCTCCCCGCTCCCGCCCTGCTGCCCCTTTAAGGATCCTGCCTCTTGTACCCTCTCATTGTCTTGCCCCCTCCTGCTCCCCAAGATGTCCGACTTCCCCTCTTTCTTTGCAGTATTTACACTTACCCCGCACCCCGCTCCCACCTCTGCTCCCCCCCCCCCCCCCACGGACACCCGATTCTTTAGGGAAAGCTGAGTCGTATTATGGCTCTCCGCTGTCTTTGTCCTTTTCCACCTTGGTGTGTTTTCCACTCTCTCTACCCTGTTTTCTGTTCTGCAATTTTCTGTCTGTTCTTGAACTCTTTTCTCATTCATTCACCGGCTGTGTCCACCGCCTGCGCCACTCCACACACACCTCCTGCTCCTACCCCTATCACTCAAGGAGCTTCCTTTTGCCTCACACTCACAGCGGGTGGGGTCTTTGTGACACACTCCACAGCTCTCTGCCTTGCAGCTCCGAGCAATGTGTCTAGACTTGCCATAGTTATAACAGTACAGGTCTGGACAGCTTCTTACAAGATAATTGTGTCCAAGACTATAATAGCAAGCCTTCACCTGGTTATCATGCAGAACCCGGAAGTACTGCACTCCATCCATTGTCCCAAATTTCACGCTGCAGGTTAATGACTTCACCACCTCTGGGAACTGCACCTTTACATAATGGGTTCCATTGGCTACCCGCGTTCCAGGATAGTATCTCCTCTTTATTACTGAGCAAATTTTAATGTCCCATGGCTCCAATATTTGTATTAGCACATCATTCTCAATATAAACTGGTAGGTTTAAGAATGAGACCACCACCTCTTCAGAATATGGCAGAGATACATCCAGGAACTTATCACCAACCTTCAAGCTCAATAAAAGTCTTTCCACCTCCACTGATCATCACCTTAAATCCAACATGCGGCTTTGGTCAGCAAGCAAAGCAACTTCCCTCACCGTAGTCCTCATGTACTGCCTGGATAATATCCCAAGCTCGTATCTCCTTATCTCCGCACTGAGCCACCACTGTGATTTCTTTTCCAAACCTTCTGGGGTCCCGGCCCAAATCTTTGGGCCTTTCATTCTCCCTTCCTCCAACATTTTCTCCCCTAATAACTTCATCCTGGGAATATTGTCTTCTGAGGGCCCAGCACTCCAGACCCCTCAGCAGCCATCTGGCTGCTGTTTCTGGGCCAAAATAGGCCCTAAAACCCACCACCCACTTTTTGCAAACTCACTCCAACTCCTGCAGTAATCAGCAGCATCTGCTAACTCCCAACCCCTCCCACTGAGCCACACTGCCACTGGTTCATCAGATGTGTATATGTTTTATATATACATCAGTCTCTGAAATATCGCTGTTCAAAATAATGCATTTCTGCAACTCCGTTACAATACCAAGAAAAAGAATACTGTTTTAATGTATTCCCAAGTGCAAAGAGAATTTTCTATCATGTTAGTCACAAGAGCAGAAAATTTGTATCTCAAATTATACTCTTGTAAATGACGTGGAGCAGATTGAATTTGTTAAATTATTTAATGCTGGTGGAGCCCAGTGCTCGTGACATGCCCAAATTAGATAGACAAACAAATTGAATGAGGCAGGTAGAAAGCTTTTTAGCAACATAACACCCGAAGCAAAGTGGCATCATGCTTCCCATCAGCAGGAACCAGGACTATCGTGAAGATAGGAGCTGGAGGAGAGGGGGTAAGGGGCTCATTGAAGGATTATTATTGGCTAGGACCCCGGGGATAACTCCCCTGCTCTTCTTCGAAATAGTGCCATGGGATCTTTTACGTCCATCTGAGAGAGCCGACTGGCCCCCAGGGCACTAACGGGAGGCGCAAATGTCCCGGATTTCTCCAGCCCTGGTATCCTTTTTGACCCAGAGCTGAGTTTCACTTGAATTATCTGGGACCACTGATGGAGCTACATGTGCAGTGGGTGGCTTATCAGAAAACCATGAGTGCACTGCCCGTGATTTTCTGTCCATTGAATGTGTGCCTTGCCGAAGTATAGGTATGCATGAGATGCAATGAAAGGGCTTGTAAGGTTGTGTGAGGGCTTGGCACGGGCATGTGCAAAATGTGGGGCAGGTTGAAAGACAACATTTTATGACATCCAATCTTGCACTAACAATCTAGTACATGGCACTAATAGGTAGCCTTACCATGCCTGTTTCCTTACAATATGCAACCTTCTCCAGTATTTGTTCAGGGGTCCTGCAGGAACTGTACACAGCATTCAGCCTGCCTGGCGTGGTGCACTGCCATCTTGTGAGAAAGATGCCATGGAGTGTCCTCATTGAGCTCACTTCATGCAGCACTACATTCACTTTGCCTTTCATCAAACAGGAGGTCATGGTGTATGTTGCTGCATCACTTGCTCACAGACTGCATTTTGGATCTCGATGTATGGGTTGCTTTTGGCCAACCACTTTTTAAGCCTCTTTTTTCTCAAATAGCCTTTGGAAAGATTCCCTTATATATGAGCTTTAAATATAAAAGCAGTATGGATTAAGAAGGAATGATTTGACATGGGAATTTATTCATATTGACCACAGCAACTACAACTTAACTGTGTACTCATGAATGCCCTTCATTTCCTCATCAAGACAGGGTGATTTGACACTCTAATTTGTTTCTCTGTGTGAGAATAGCAGCCTGAAAATCCCTGGGTCTGTGTTTCAGGGGCATAAGTGTGGCTGAGCAGCACTTTCGCCCGTCAAAAGCAGCAGAGGCTGACCTCATCAGAAATGTAACTGATGCTGGTGGGATGAGGGCAGAACTCCCACAAGCAGGGCACCAGATGTGACAGAGAGACTGAAATACTGTGAAAGGCATGGAGCAAGGGTGCACATTTCCCTATTTAAAGGGATCCATGCTGGTTATTGAAAGAGGGACTGGAGGCTGATGTGGATGGGCTGATGGAACACATTCACGAATGGAGAGATGCCATTGTTAAAACAACAGGGAAAAGGCCATCACATACAGCAGCATGGGCCATGAGGAAGGAGATGGCCGTGGCCGTGAGCATGGCTTCCATTACCGCAATGATCCCCATGCAGTGCCAGGAGAAGTTTGATGACCTCACTAGGTCTACAAAAGTCAGAGGTCTAGAAATTCGTCTCGGGCGGTGGTGCAAAACGGGCAGTATCGGATTGTCCGCCCATTATATCCAGCACAGGATTTTCAGTTCCATTGACTGCAGTGGAACTGAATATCAGGCGCTGCATATAATGGGCAGCCGATCTGATACCAACCATTCTGTGCCACTGCCCGAGATGAATTTCTAGGCCAGAATGTTTTAAGGTGAATAACAGTGCAGATAATTGAATCCCAAAGAAGCACATGGGTATTCCCTTGCACAACAGTCAAGCATTACCCTTTAGAGTATCACATGGCATCATGCCCCTTGTCCCAGAAGCAAAACCGTTTGGCAGCACTCAAGTTAAGTGTCGCACATCCCCTAATGCATGCTAGTACACTGGAGTCTCACAGTCTAGATCCTCTGGATCTTGATTGCCGATATCTGCAGCAGTGAACAGAGCTCTTTCAAAAACTTTATGGCAGAAGTATAACCTCCTGAGACAGAGCTCTTGGGAAAGGTCTTGGAAAGTGATCCTTGCTCAACAGATCCTGCTCGGTGGGAATTGGTAGAATGATCTGGCTGCCCTCTGGTGCTGCCTGATTATTCTGGCTTCCCTTACATCCCTCTGCTGCTCCTCGTTCTCCAGCATATAGATTAGGTAAATGGGAATTCTCATTGGGAAGCCCTTAGATCCAAGCTCAGCAATTGTGTTGAAATAGATTGTTTTCCAAGGGTAATGAGGAAGATAGGGAAAGGCTACCTGAGTATAACACCAACAACTTGTATTTATATAGTGCCTTTAACGTAGTGAAACATCCCAAGGTGCTTCACAGGAGTATTATGAAGCAAAAAATTTGACACCTGTTATATATGTAAACTTGTATTTACTCTGTACAGCCACCAGAGGGCTCAAATCTGGAATTCCAAGGGATCCCATAATCCCTTGGGAGCACAGGTATTTAAGGAGGCTTCACAGGTTGGAGAGGCACTCTGGGGACCTGCAATTAAAGACTAAGGTCACACTTTACTTTGAGCTCACAGTGTTCAGTCTGACTCTTTCTCCATACACAATACCGAGCCGCATAAAGAGAAATAAGGGCAAGTGACCAAAAGCTTAGTCAAAGTGTTAGGTTTTAAGGAGCGTATTGAAGGAGGAAAGAGAGGCAGAGAGGCAGAGGTTTAGTCAGGGAGTTCCAGATCTTGGGGCCTAGGGAACAGAAGGTACGGCCACTAATGGTTGAGCGATTATAATAAGGGATGCTCAAGAGGGCAGAATTAGAATAACAGTGAAAATAGTTTTGCAATAACTAGTGAATACCTCGATGTAGCCAGAAGTCTCCAGAAGTATTTTCAGTTGAGTACTGTCCCATTAACAAAGCACTTGATGGTAACCTGGTAAATTGCCATTTTTATTGGTGGATGGGAAGGTGGAAGTCATGGGCTTTAGGATGGGTGACATCATGACATCATTTGCATGTGACTGTCACTGTGAGGTTGAGGACTGTTATAGCCTGCCCTGAAACTGAATGGAATTTATGTCAGGACAATTCTCCAGCAGAACCTCAGCAAATACTAGCCCTGACAGACTATCTTGGCCCCACAAAGATGTAATTGCCAACTTAAGCCATTCCGCACAACCGAGGAATTTTGGAGCCAGAATTTTTAAATATTTATAAAATAACTAACACTTAACTGCAAGGCCACATATATTTTTCATCTCCATATCAAGATGGGGTGGGTTGGCACATGTAAATTTACCCATTTGTCGGAATAAAGCATTTTTTGAAACCGTCTATCGAGCAACTGCCTTTTAATATATGTTCTTTACTGCTAAGTTACAATAATAATCTTCACTTACTGCAGTCCTCTTTATCAAATCACGAAACTTCTTCAGGTCCTTACACTAGTTGGGCATGAGTTGACATGCTCTGTGATGTATTACCAAGCGTGCTTGTGAGCTGCCTATGCCAGGACAAAAGAACCTCCTCGCAATTCTCTGTGATACATAGCACAAGGACCTCCCCTCCCCCCCCATGTCATGGTCAGTGAAATGAGTATTTTAAATATGAAGCACTCCCATCACTGAAATATAAAATCACTCCCATCATAAAAACTCATGGGGTTGGGGGTAATATATTAGCATGGCTAATATTAGCTAGTAATATTAATATATTAGCTAGGATTGGCTAACTAACATAGTTGGGATAAATGGTTCATTCTTTGGTTGGCAATCAGTAACTAGTGGGGTGCCGCAGGGATCAGTGCTGGGACCCCAACTATTTACAATCTATATTAACGACTTAGAAGAAGGGACTGAGTCAAGTTTGCTGATGATACAAAGATGGGAGGAAAAGCAATGTGTGAGGAGGACACAAGGACATAGACAGGCTAAGTGAGTGGGCAAAAATTTGGCAGATGGAGTATAATGTTGGAAGGTGTGAGGTCATGCACTTTGGCAGAAAAAAATCAAAGAGCAAGTTATTATTTAAATGGAGAAAGATTGCAAAGTGCTGCAGTACAGCAGGACCTGGAGGTACTTGTGCACAAAACACAAAAGGAAAATATGCAGGTACAGCAAGTGATCAGGAAAGCCAATGGAATCTTGGCCTTTATTGCAAAGGGGATGGAGTATAAAAGCAGGGAAGTCTTGCTACAGCTATATAAGTTATTGGAATACTGTGTGCAGTTTTGGTTTCCACATTTATGAAAGGATATACTTGCTTTGGAGGCAGTTCAGAGAAGGTTCACTAGGTTGATTCTGAGATGAGGGGGTTGACTTATGAGGAAAGGTTGAGTAGGTTGGGCCTCTACTTATCGGAGTTCAGAAGAATCTTATCAAAACGTATAAGATTATGAGGGGGCTTGACAAGATGGATGCAGAGAGGATGTTTCCACGGATGGGGGAGACTAGAACTAGAGGGCATGATCTTAGAATAAGGGGCTGCCCATTTAAAACTGAGATGAGGAGAAATTTCTTCTCTCAAGGGTTGTAAATCTATGGAATTCGCTGCCTCAGAGAGCTGTGGGAGCTGGGACATTGAATAAATTTAAGACAGAAATAGACAGTTTCTTAAATGATAAGGGGATAAGGGGTCATGGGGAGCAGGCGGGGAAGTGGAGCTGAGTCCATGATCAGATCAGCCAAGATCTTATTAAATGGCGGAGCGGACTTGAGGGGCCATATGGCCTACTCCTGCTCCTAGTTCTTATGTTCTTATGTTCTTAAGAAGTGGACTGAAAATGCCCGCCCTTCCAATGGTACATCACACGTCCTAACTTCCATAATGTCTGCCATGCCATTCGCCCGTGAGAATGGGAGCAGTCCACAGCTGGCTTAGTGCAATATTCATTATTTATACTGGTTAAATGGCTTATATGTGGCTTAAGAAATCTGACAGCAGTATTAGTATGAGTGCACCATCATTGAAAACTTTACGTTCCGTTTATGCATTTGTTTCGCATTTTATTCTCCGAAGCAAGACTACGCTTGCCCAGAATTCTGACGGGTAGTCATTAAGATCTACTAAAAATAGAATTATTAGCCCTCTTTTCAAAAACGTAGAAAGTATAAACCTTAAAGTTGCTCGATACACTATTAGGCTATGATCACTTAACTGGTTCAGATGGCATATCAATAATTTTTTTTTTACTGGAGGTGGTAAACAAAGGGTTAATTTTAACCCCCAGCAGGTTTTGAGGTGGATTGGGCAAAACGCACTTGCAGGCATAAGCTTGAGGCTTGGGGTATTTTAACTCCCGGGCCAGCAGGCGGAAGAGAAAGTTGGATGACAGGAGGCTGCCGGCTGAAACCAAAGGAAGGCAGGTATGTTGTGGGGAATGAGTTTCCGGCAAGTACTGAACAACCTATCTACAGTTAAAATTGTGACCTTACCCAATGGGAATAGAATGGTAAGGCAGACGCTCCATTTTAAAGACTCCCTGCATCCTTCGTGCTGGGTGAGGTAAATTTGCTCTCCAAATTAAAATAAACGGGTTAATGTCTCCAGTTAAACCATGAGCCTTCATGCAAATGCCGCAACACTGAAACAATCCTTATCAAAGTGACAAATGACATCCTATGTGACTGTGATGCCGGTAAACTATCTCTCCTCATCCTTCTCCACCTGTCTGCAGCTGTTGACATGGTTGACCACACCATGCTCCTCCAGCTCCTCTCCTCCATTTTCCAGCTGGATGGGTCTGCCCTCACCTTGGTCTTTTTGAACAGGGGTATAACATTTTCAATCCTCCAGCTCTCTGGCACCACTTTTACATCTAAGGAGGATTAGAAGATTGTGCCGAGACCTCAACAATTTCCACCCTTACTTCCCTCAGCAACCTAGGATGCAGCCCACCTGGACCAGGAGTCTTTTCTACTTTGAGGACTGCCAACCTTATAAGTACCTTCTCGTTATCTATTTTTATCCTAACCAATTTCTCTACTGCCTCCTCCTTTACTGCAACATTGGCAACATCCTCTTCTTTAGTGGATACAGGTGCAAAGTACTCATTTAGTACCTCAACCTTCACAAGCAGATCTCCAATGTTGTCCCTAAACAGCCCCATCCTTTCTTTGACTGCCTTTTACTATTTATATGTTTCTAAAAGTATTTTGGCTTCCCTTTTATGTTATCCGCTAATTTAGGGCGGTCAGTACAATACCACAGGCAGTGATAGCGAAATGGCAGAAATATTAACTGATTACTTTGCTTCAGTATTTCCCAAAGAGAGAGATCGGCTGGACATGACATCGGAAGATGAAATTCGAAATGATACAACCGCATTTAAAATAAAAAGAGGAGAAATATTAAATAAACTAATCAAACATAAAACCCCTGGTTCGGATGGATCACATCCGCGCATTTTAAAAGAATCTAGGGAAGAGATAGCAGAGCTATTACTACACATATTTAATAATTCATTAGAAAAAGAGGTGTAGTGCCAGGGGACTGGCATGTAGCTAACGTAATACGTATATTTAAGAAGGGGATAGAACATGTTGAGGGAATTATAGACCAGTTAGCTTAACATTGGTGGTAGAAAAAATAATGGAATCCCGACTAAAGGAGAAAATAGAAGAACATCTAGAAAACAAAAATATTATAATGAATATGGAAATAATAGTCAGATTTCAGGAAAGTCTTGCTTGACCAACCTCATTGAATTCTTTGAAGAGGTAACAGAGAGAGTAGACAATGGTATTGCAGTAGATATAAATTATCTAGATTTCTAAAAGACCTGCGATAAGGGATCCCATAATAGACTAATGAATGCGGAGTCAGGGGTCAAGTAGCAGAATGGATAGTTAGCTGGCTTCACAACAGAAAGCAGAGAGTTAGGGGTAAAGGTTAACTGTTCAGAGTGACAGAAGGTGGAAAGTGGGGTCCCACAAGGATTAGTGCTGGGACCACTGTTGTTCACAATTTATATTAACGATTTAGACTTTGGGATCAAAAGCACAATTTCTAAATTTGTGGATGACACCAAATTGGGGGGGAGGGCAGCGGGAGGGGGGATTGTCAATATTGAGGAGGACTGCAACAAATTACGACATTAAAACCTCTATTTCCTCCATGATTGTGTGCCGTTTTATGGCGTCCAAACGTTTTTTGGGTTATGCTAGAATTAGATGAGGAAAGAAGGGAGGAGGCTCGAGGGGAGCATAAACGCCGGCATAGACTGGTTGGACCGAATGGCCCATTTATGTACTGTACATCCTATGTAAGGCAGTACTCCAAATGTGGTCTAAACAAGGTTCGATACAAGTTTAACATAACTTCTCTACTTTTCATTCAGTCCCTTTAGAAATAAACCCGAGTGCTTGGTTTGCTTTTTGTATGGCCTTGTTAACCTGTGTCACTACTTTCAGTGATTTGTATATTTGCACTCTGAGATCCCTTTGCTCTTCTACCCCATTTAGATTCACATTTTCCAAGTAATATGCAGCCTCCCAATTTTTCTTACCAAAGTGTAATACCTCACATTTATCTGTATTGAATTTCATTTGTCAACTCAGTATAACTTGGATAAATAAAAACTGGTAATTAATCTATTAAGCAGAAAAATATTGTTTGGTATGAAGTAATCATCACCATAGAAATAGTTATTTGCTGTGCGCCAACATTGTCATCCAAGATTCATTACATCACACATACTGCAACAAACCAAGTTTGAAAACTGAGCACAAAGTGTCCATACTCAGGTTATATTTCCAGTGTTTGACAGCAGCACCACTTTGACTATATTGACTATTTAATATAGCACTTTCGCCTCTAAGTCGGCCCACTCCAGGGACTCAATATCTAGGCTGACACTCCAGTGCAGTACTGAGGGAGTGCAGCACTAACAGAGGTGTCAGCTTTCTGATGAAACATTAAACTGAGGCCTCATCTGCCCTCTCAAGCGGATGTTAAAGACCCCATGGCACTATTTCAAAGAAGAGAAGAGGAGTCCTCCTACTATTTATCCCTCAAACAACAACTAAAAGCAGATGATCTGGTTATTATCTCTTGCAATTTGAAGGGATCTTGTTGTACGCAAATTGGCTGCCACACTTTTTACATTACAACAGTGACTGCACTTTAAAAAAGTACTTAATTGGCTGTAAAGCACTTTGGGACATCCTGAAGTCATGAGAGGCGGTATAGAAATGCAAGTCTTACTTTTTATATATATAGAGCTAGAATTTCCAATCCGATCGCTCCCGCCTGATTCTTAGCGGTATTCCTGCATTTGCGTCTTTTGAACTTCCAGAATACTGCTTCTGCGCGCTCCCACGATTTTGCTACACTATTCTCGGCAGTGGCGGTGTGCAGCGGTAGTGGGCCGGAGCGGGTGGTGGCGAAGTCCCTGAAAGTTGTCGATCTGCTTACCTTTATAAAGGCAAACTGACCCCAAGAAACGAGCGTTTTTTTTGTCTCTGTGCATGCGCGGCATTCTCCCTCGATTTCAAGCGCAGAGAACAGTGAGAGAGAGTTGGTGATTTGGTGAGTGCTGAGGTGGAGATCGGTTGTGTTGAAAGAGAAAGAGAGAGAGGAGTTATTTAGATTTATTTCTAAAATGATTTGGAGCATTATTTTCATTCATAATTCAGAATATAACATAATAATATGACAACATAAATAATAATAATAATAATAAAAAAATAATCAATAATTATTTAAATATAAATATCAGTATAAATAAGATGCAAAAACAAGCTATGAAGTGGAGAGGGAGGTAAGTGGGAGGAGGAGGGCTGTTCGTTTCTGTGAAGAAGCCCAGGAATCGTTGGTGCTCGAAGTGGAGGCTCGCTGGGAGCAATTAACACGGGGTGGGCGAGGAAAACCTGCACCAAACGTGTACCAGAGGTTAAGGTGAGAGGTCACTGAGGCGATGTCGTCCGTCGCACCCGTGATGTGGAGTCCGAACCAATGCCACAAACAATGGAATGACATCGTTGGCTCAGCGAGAGTAAGTACTAACTTTTATCATGCATTGACAATTAAACTCTTAAGTAGTGACACGTTTTATTATGTTGTTAAGCTTGGTGTCATTTTTTATTTCCCATCATCGATCTCATTGTGTTAGTCCTTTGTATTTTCACGTGTTCATCATGCAACACTTGCATGCTAACAAAACTTAAATCGTGCACTCATTGACGAAAGGGCTGGGGGCGGTTAATTGGAGGTGAATAACTATATATGTATGTGTGTCTTCCGTAAGTTGTGAAATTAGTTTACACATATTTTTTGTCTCCTTTGCAGAAAAATTTAGCTGGCAATAGGGCGGAGCTCTGCAAAATGGGCGGTGGTCCATGGACCTCGAGGAACACGCTGCAGCCCGGACGGGAGTGTATGATTGCATTGCCACGTGTGTCGGTGCCGAACCGGTTCTCCCGGAGGGTAAGTCTGCATAATCATTGTACTGTACTGTGGTTATGTATTTCAATCTTATGTCAATATAACGTAGAATGTGATGTAATGCTGTGAACACAAAATGTAGCTAGTTCTGAATTTTTGGTTGATCACACTCTGCCACTTGGAAAGCAACATACTGTTTGGGACTCAAGTTTTGACATGTTATGTAGTTTCTGTCTACTTTGCTTATGATAGTTTCATGTAATGATTCTCGGTAATATATGTTTGTTCTCCACATAAGGACCATGCGCAAAGTGAATTGCTCTGATGTTACCTCTGACCCCTCCCCTCCCCTGTCGCCAACCATTAATGTTATGTTTTTACAGTTGCACAGGAGGAGCCACCTGTCCCTCCCAGAGAGGAGTCATTGGAGGGAATGCGGATGGAAGAGACGGTGGTGGAACAGACGATGGTGGAATAGATGGTTGAGGAGCAGGAGGAGAGTACTCCTCAAAGCGTTGTAATGGTGGTGGTGCAGGAGGGAGGGGTGGGGGGACTTGAAGGATCCTTTCTACCTGCGGCCAACGGTTTCTCATTGGAATCCAACTTTCCTGGATTCCAGCCCAAGGAAGCGGGACCAAGTGGCATGCAATGGCGCACACTGTCCCCCATGGTGACTCCGCGGCGGCTGATCCGAAAAAGTGGGAACACTGCGAGACAGGCAGATAGGAGCCTGGACATGGTGGGACTGTCCAGGTTGAGCATCGACTTGAGCCAAGAGCTCCTCCAGGCCATTGCTGGGTTGTCTGCAAACATCACTGCTTTAGCAGCCCGTCAATCGGAGGACATGACGGAGCTGAGTGCCGCGGTGAGGGAGAACACCTGGACCGCCAATGCCAATGCTATGCCACCAATGGTGACGCACCTGATCGTCGGGAGGAAGTACTTTCTTCCGACTTTGAAGGTGGGTCCTCGGCACCCCCAGCTTCCCCAGAACTCCCACACATAGCGCTGCCATTGTCGCTCTTCCTCAGCAGTCACATTCAAGGTGCTCTGCTGCACGATGTACTGGTCCTGAGGTGGGCAGGGCCAGGGGCATTGATAGCAGAAGGGGGAGGAAAGGCGTTGGGAAAGGTGGCCGCAGGTAGAATCGTAGGAGGGTGCAGGGGTGGTTTGAGTGTTGTTAATACTGTTGTTGTTGGTTGTTGTTGACAATGTTTTGTTTTGTAAAATTTTCATTCAGAACAATTAGTTATTGTTTAATTTATTTTACTTTATTACACTGTTAAAGTTTAATTCAAATTACAACTTTTATTAAAAAAATGTATTCAACTAAATCATTCTTGTACAGTGTCTCACTCACTTCTGGAAAATGAGGAGTAACAATCATTGTAAGTGTTATGTATGAATAAAGAGTCTGACTGGATATTGTGAGCTCAAAGTAAAGTGTGACCTTAGTCTTTTATTGCAGGTCTCCAGAGTGCCTCTCCAGCCTGTGAGGCCTCCTTAAATACCAGTGCTCCCAAGGGATTGTGGGATCCCTTGGGACTCCAGGGGATGAGCCCTCTGGTGGCTACACACGGTATATACAGGTTTACACATATATAACAACACCCACCCTGCCCAAAGTCAATAGTATAACTATTTACAAGGTGAGTCGATCTGGGGCCTTTCTTTCCCTGATTGATCGTCTCGGTACAAATGCTGGGTTTGGTGAGTTGTTTGTTGGGCCCTCACTGGGCTGCTGTACAGCTGGCCTTGCTGGACTGCCTGCTGTGGTGAGTCCTGCTGGGCTGCTGCGGGTGATGGGTTCTGCTTCGTGGCCAACCACGGTGTTGGTTGCCACTGGTGTGTATGTCAAAGAAGATAGGGTCCAAAGTGGGTTGCTCAGGATAGTCCGTGAATCTGAGTTTGATTTGGTCCAAGTGTTTCCGGTGGGTGAGTCCATTTGAAAGTTTGACAACAATGCCGGGAAGCCACTTGGGACCTTGTCCATAATTCAACACTAATACAGGATCATTGATTTCACTCTCGCGTGACACATTTGTGCTATCATGATATGTACTTTGTTGAAGCCGCCTGCTCTCTACCTGTTCATGTAGATCAGGGTGGACTAATGAGAGCCTTGTCTTAAGTGCCCTTTCATGAGAAGTTCAGAGGGTGGAATCCTAGTGAGTGAGTGGGGTCTCGTGTAGTAGCTAAGCAGAACTCAGGATAGGCGAGTCTGCAGTGAGCCTTCAGTTACCCTCTTCAAGCTCTGCTTGTTTGCACTGCTCTCTGCCTGACTATTGGATGCTGGTTTGAATGGGGCAGATGAAACATGTTTGATCCTATTACGGGTCATGAACTCTTTGAATTCGGCACTGGTGAAACATGGCCTGCTGTCGCTCACAAGGACATCAGGCAGGCCGTGCGTGGCAAACATGGCCCGCAGGTTTTCAGTGGTGGCAGCGGACGTGCTTGCTGACATTATCTCACATTCAATCCATTTGGAGTATGCATCTACAACCACTAGGAACATTTTACCCAAAAACTGGCCTGCATAGTCAACATGGACACTGGACCACAGTTTGGAGAGCCAAGACCATAAACTTGGTGATGCCTCCCTGGGTGCATTGCTTAACTGTTACATTTGTGCACATAGGACTCTAAGTCCGCATCGATACCGGGCCACCATACGTGGAATCTGGCTATCACTTTCATCATTACAATGCCTGGGTGAGTACTGTGGCGGTCACTGATGAAAGTGTCCCTGCCCTTCTTGGGGACCACTACCCGATTACCCCACAGAAGGTAGTCTGCCTGGAAAGACATTTCATCTTTGCGCCGTTGGTACGGCTTTATCTCTTTCTACATTTCCACTGGGACACTGGACCAGCTCCCGTGATGCACACAGTTTTTTACTAGGGAGAGTAAGGGGTCCTGGCTCGTCCAGGTTCTAATCTGTCGGGCTGTGACAGGTGATTGCTCACTCTCGAATGCTTCCATAACCATGACTAAATCTGCGGGCTGTGCAATTTCCACCCCTGTGGTGGGCAATGGCAGCCTACTGAGAGCATCGGCACAGTTTTCTGTGCCTGGCCTGTGGCGGATGGCGTAGTTGTATGTGGACAACGTGAGCACCCATCCCTGGATGCAGGCCGATGCATTCATATTTATCCACTTACTTTCGGAAAAAAGGGATATCAGTGGCTTATGGTCAGTTTCCGATTCAAATTTGAGCCCAAACAGATATTGATGCATTTTATTTATCCCATAAACATACGCTAATGCTTCTTTTTCAATCATGCTGTAGGCTCTCTCAGCCTTATTCAGACTTCTGGATGCATAAGCAAATGGTTGCAATTTCCCAGATTCATTAGCTTGTTGCAATACACACCCGTCGTACGACGACGCATCATATGCTGGTACCAAACACTTACATGGATCGTACAACACAAGCAATTTGTTTGAGCATAGCAATTTTCTACATAGAAAAATAGAAACATAGAAAATAGGTGCAGGAGTAGGCCATTCGGCCCTTCTAGCCTGCATTCAATGAGTTCATGGTTGAACATGCAACTTCAGTACCCCATTCCTGCTTTCTCGCCATACCCCTTGATCCCCCTAGTAGTAAGGACCACATCTAACTCTTTTTTGAATATATTTAGTGAATTGGCCTCAACAACTTTCTGTGGTAGAGAATTCCACAGATTCACCACTCTCTGGGTGAAGAAGTTTCTCCTCATCTCGGTCCTAAATGGCTTACCTCTTATCCTTAGACTGTGACCCCTGGTTCTGGACTTCCCCAACATTGGGAACATTCTTCCTGCATCTAACCTGTCTAAACCCATCAGAATTTTAAACGTTTCTATGAGATCCCCTCTCATTCTTCTGAACTTCAGTGAATACAAGCCCAGTTGATCCAGTCTTTCTTGATATGTCAGTCCCGCCATCCCGGGAATCAGTCTGGTGAACCTTCGCTGCACTCCCTCAATAGCAAGAATGTCCTTCCTCAAGTTAGGAGACCAAAACTGTACACAATACTCCAGGTGTGGCCTCACCAAGGCCCTGTACAACTGTAGTAACACCTCCCTGCCCCTGTACTCAAATCTCCTCGCTATGAAGGCCAACATGCCATTTGCTTTCTTAACCGCCTGCTGTACCTGCATGCCAACCTTCAATGACTGATGTACCATGACACCCAGGTCTCGTTGCACTTCCCCTTTTCCTAATCTGTCACCATTCAGATAATAGTCTGTCTCTGTTTTTACCATCAAAGTGGATAACCTCACATTTATCCACATTATACTTCATCTGCCATGCATTTGCCCTATCCAAGTCACTCTGCAGCCTCGTAGCATCCTCCTCGCAGCTCACACTGCCACCCAACTTAGTGTCATCCACAAATTTGGAGATACTACATTTAATCCCCTCGTCTAAATCATTAATGTACAATGTAAACAGCTGGGGCCCCAGCAGAGAACCTAGTTTTACAAAGGCATTTTCTTGGCTTTTGCCCTATACCCATTTGTCTCCTTTACGTAGTAAGGCATGCAGTGGTTCTAACAGTGTGCTGAGACCCGCCAGCGTAGCAAAAAGGACGTCTGCCTTTAGTAGTGGGTATTGACCCTGCAGGGAGAAATGATTGATAGTTTATTTGTAATCACCACAGATTCTGATGGTGCCGTCTCCCTTGAGGACAGGAATGATCGGGCTGGCCCACTCGTTGAATTCAATCGGCGAAATGATGCCCTCTCGTTGCAGCCGGTCTAGCTCGATCTCTACCCTTTCTCTCATCATGTATGGTACTGCTCTCGCCTTGTGATGGATTGCTCACGCCCCCGGAATTAGGTGGATCTGCACTTTTGCTCCTTGGAACTTCCTGATGCCTGGTACGAACAGTGAAGGGAACTTGTTTAAGACCTGGGCACACAAAGCATCGTCAGTGGACGTGAGCGCTCGGATGTCGTCCCAGTTCCAGCGTATCTTTCCCAGCCAGCTCCTGCCAAGCACCGTGGGACCATCGCCCGGTACCACCGAGAGTGGTAACTTGTGCACCGCTCCATCGTAGGAGACCTTTACAGTAGCACTGCCGATTACGGGAATCAGTTCCTTTGTGTAAGTTCTCAGTTTCGATCGAATGGGAGTCAAGACTGGCCTTGAGGCCTTGCTGCAACACAATTTATCAAAAGTCTTTTTGCTCATTATGGACTGGCTTGCGCCCATGTCCAGCTCCATTGACACCGGGAGTTCATTTAATTCAAACTTCAGCATTATCGGGGGACACTTTGTGGTAAATGTGTGCACCCTATATACCTCTGCCTCCTCGGTCTGAGGCTCTGGTTCGTCATGATCCACCGTGGATCTGTTCTCCTCTGCAACATGGTGGTTTGCAGGATTAAGAGGGTTTGCAGCTCGCCTGCACATACGTTGGAGTTGTCCCATTGTTCCACAGCCCTTGCAAAGTACCCTTTGAAGCGGCATGAATGGAAATGATAATCATCCCCGCAGCGTCAACAAGGTGTTAATGACCTTACATTCATCAGCTCAGCGACATATCTCGCCACTTCCTGGCCTTCAGACCTTTTGTAGGTGTAGAACCGCTACCTCACCATCAGAACGCTTTCCTTCGGGTTCAGATGCTCTCGGATCAGTGTGCACAAATCATCGTATGATTTCTCTGTGGGTTTTGCTGGAGCAAGCAGATTTTTCATGAGGCCATACGTTGGTGCCGCGCAGACGGTGAGGAGGATCGCCCGTCATTTGGCAGTGTTCACTTCTCCTTCCAGCTCGTTGGCCACGAGGTATTGGTCGAGTCGCTCCACAAAGGTTTCCCAATCATCTCCCTCCAAAAATTTCTCTAGGATGCCCACTGATCTCTGCATCATTGGGTTTGTCATCTGTATCTCTTCGCCAGTTGTTATGTATGAATAAAGAGTCTGACTAGATACTTTGAGCTCAAAGTAAATATGACCGTAGTCTTTTATTGCAGGTCTCCAGAGAGCCTCTCCAGCCTATGAGGCCTCCTTAAGTACCAGTGCTCCCAAGGGATTGTGGGATCCCTTGGGATGAGCCCTCTGGTGGCTACACAAGGTATATACAGGTTTACACATATATAACAGTAAGGATCAGCAATATTGGCAATGAAACTACAGGTTCCATTTCTTTTAAAGCGCACAAGTATGTTCAGATGTCCCCAAAAGAATTAAAGTCAATTATTCACAATATATTCAAAATCCCTTAATAACTATGCCAGAAATCACTCAAAATCAATGAAAATCACAAAAAAATAAATTCCAACCTGCTGGCAACTTTACACAGCTTTTTCCCCCCACAGAAAAAAAAAATCCAAAAAGGAGTCATAACGCTGGGACAAGGCATGGTAAGTACCTAAAAAAATGGGCGGTACATATCCTCATAGCGGGCGGTGGTGGACGACAAAAACGGCATAATTAGGGAATTTAGCGCTGGAGGGGAACTTTCTTCATTTTTTGGGTGGGAAACGTGGGCAAGCGATGTGCATCCACGCTGGCGGTAATCGTAGGCCGAAATTACCACTGGGGTGGGAGGAAATGTAGTCCAGGTAGCTGTGGGAGTGAGTGGGCTTATAGTGAATGTTTGTCAATGGACTATCCCCAGAAATGGAGACAGAGAAATCGAGGAAGGGAAGATCAGAGATAGACCATGTGAAGGTGAGGGAAGGGTGGAAATTGGATGCAAATTGAATGAAATTTTCTAGTTCAGGGTGAGCAGGAAACAGCACCGATACAGTCATCAATGTACCAGAAAAAGATGTGAGGGAGGGGACCCGAGTAGAACTGGAACAAAAATTGTTCTACGTATCCCACGAAAAGGCAGGCATAGCTCGGACCCATGCGGGTTGCTATAGCAACAACTTTAAGTTGGATGAAGTGACTGGAGTCAAAGGCGAAGTTGTTCAATGTGAGAACAAGTTCAGCCAGGCGGAGCAGGGTGGTGGTGGATGGGGACTGTTAGGCCTCTGCTCGAGGAAAAGTGAAGTGTCCTCAGGCCATCCTGGTGGGAGATGGTCGGGATTGGACATCCGTAGTGATATGGAGACGGTTGGGGCCAGGAAACTGGAAACTGTTAAAGTGACGGAGGGCGTCGGAAGAGTGGCAGATGTAGGTGGGAAGGGGAGAAAAAATAGAGTCAAGTATAGAAAGAAATAATTTGCATGAGGCAAGAATGATGGGTCTACCGGGGCAGTCCTGTTTGTGGATCTTGGGAAGAAGGTAGAAGTGGGTTGTGCGGGGTTGGTGTACTAAGAGGTTGGTGGCTGTGGAGGGAAGCTCTCCAGAGGAGATGAGGTCAGTGACTGGGAAATTATGGCTTGATGATCGGTAGTGGGGCCATGGTGCAGGAGGAGGTGTCAGAGAGTTGGCGATCAGCCTCTGCAAGGTAGAGGTCAATTCACCAAACAACAACAGCGCCACCTTTGTCAACAGGCTTAATTACAATTTTGGGGTTGGATCTGAGTGAGCTGGGTGCTGCAAGTTCTGTATTTGACTGTTCAGTCACCTAAGAACTTACTTTTAGAATGGAAGCAAGTCTTCCTCGATTTCGAGAGACTGCCTATGATGACGATGATAGAGTGGAAGGCAGGAGTGATTTAAGAGACAAAATGGATGATGGGCAAAAATGAGATGGTAATGGCACATGTGTATTGTTCGCCTGTCACTTCAATTCTCCGCTCCACTCCCATTCTGACCTCTCCATCCTCAGCTTCCTACACTGTTCCAATTTAGTTCAATGCAAGCTCGAGGAACAGCACCTCATCTTTTGTTTAGGCACTTTACAGCCTTCTGGACTCAACATCGAGTTCAACAATTTCAGACCATAACCTCTGCACATATTTTTTTTCCCCTTTTTGTTTACAAACCCCCAAACCCTTTTTTTCTCTTTCCCATGGCAGCTGGTGATGATTCTACCATCACCCCCCCATCTAGACTCATCTTTTGTTTCATAACGTGCCGTTACTGTTACATATGTAAACCTGTAAATACCTTGTTTAACCACCAGAGGACTCATCCCCTGGAGTCCCAAGGGATCCCACAATCCCTTGGGAGTACCTGTACATAAGGAGGCCTCACAGGCTGGAGAGGCACTCTGGAGACTTGTAATAAAGGACTACGGTCTCACATTACTTTAAGCTTACAGCATCTGGTCAGATTCTTTATTCAAGACTTAACAGTTACCATCTCATTTTTGCCCATCATCCCTTTTGTCTCTTAAATCACTCCTTTGCTCCCTTAAAAGGATGGGCCATCGCTGTAGGCTCTGCAATGAAACGAGGTCCCTTGTCACCGACAGCAGCCGCAATCCGCCACAATCAGCCCCAAGCACTCTAACAAAATGCAGGGCATGATCAATCGTGGCACATCAAGATATTCAAATCACAATCTAAGGGGTAAAAAAAAGTTTATGGAGGCAAGCAGCCTTACCTTTAATTACCGCCTCCTGCAGCTGTCGGTGTTGTCAGTGGGCGGAACCAAAGTTCGGGGCGCTACCGGGGCGTTGCGCAGCACGATGACACCATGAGCTCCGGTACCGCAGGAGATCGTGGTGCTAAGGGTTACCGTCACGGCAAATCTCGAAGGGAATTTCGCAGGCATCAGTACTCTCGCCACGCCCGGTCACAAAGTTGGTATCGCCTCGTTATTGCCCCCTGGAGGTGCTAACGGGAGGCGCAAAGAAGGTGAATTTCTCTCCTTTGGGAGTCATGTTGAGAGACTGTAGGGTCCCCGAAGATATTATATACCTATCTTCCTTGATTGGAAATATTTGGAAACGTGTAACCTTATATTTTCTAGTTCTTGAATTACCAGTTGTTTACTGGAACAACTAAAGTTGAATAAGGTGTATGATATGCAAAGAGAAATACAAATCTATTAGCATTAAACATTTTAACCAATTTAAAATTTCATCAAATTAATCACTATTTGTACCGAATTTGAAGGGAACATATTTAAAAAAAATCAATGACACAGACCCCAAGGGGATAAAACGACAGACAAAGAAGATGATCCAATATTCATTGACATTCAGAAAACAGTATCTGAAAACTGAAAATTAACAAACAGTACTCAAAGCCAATTCTCCACGCATGGCTGCTGGAATCTTTAATCACAATCTATCATTGATTCAGTGACATTCCTTGTTAATAGCTACTCAAGGTATTGTACTTCACCCTATTTATCTTACACAAATATTGCACACTATCATAATGGTTTTGCTGGAAGCTACAGAAACCTCAGCAGATTCATTAATATTGATATCTTCATTATTGAACAAATTTATCTCGTAACAATAGAATTGAAAGCTATCTGTATTAATTTTCTCTTCAATTGAGACTTTCCTACTGATATTATTTCACCAACAGATAAACATAGGAACATAGGAACAGGAGTAGGGCAGTCAGCCTTTTGAGCCTGTTGTGCTGTTCAATTAGATCATGGCTGATCTGTATCTCAACTCCATTTACCCATCTTAGTTCCATAATTGTTAATGCCCCTGCCTAACAAAAATCTATCAATCTCAGTTTTGACATTTTAAGGTTATCCTCAACAACTATTTGGGGGCGAGAGTTCCAGATTTCCATGACCCTTTGCGTAAAGAAGTGCTTCCTGACATAACCCTGAATGATCTAGACCTAATTTTAAGGCTATTCCCCCTTGTTTCTGGACTCCCCAGTCGAGGAAATTGTTTCTCTCTAGCTACTCTATCAATTCCATCAATCATCTTAAACACCTCAATTAGATCACCTTAGTGTCATGTATTTGGATTTCCATAAGGCATTTGATAAGGTGCCACATAAAAGGCTACTGCACAAGATAAGAGCTCATGGGGTTGGGAGTAATATATTAGTATAGATAGAGGATTGACTAACAAACAGAAAACAGAGAGGCAGGATAAATGGGCAATTTTCAGGTTGGCAAACTGTATCTAGTGGGGTGCCACAGGGATCAGTGCTGGGGCCTCAACTATTTACAATCTATATTAATGACTTGGATGAAGGGACCGAGTGTAATGTAGCCAAATTTGCTGATAATACAAAGATAGGTGGGAAAGCAAGTTGTGAGGAGGATGCAAAGAATTTGCAAAGGGATACAGATAGGCTAAGTGAGTGGGAAAAAATCTGGCAGACGGAGTATAATATGGGAAAATGTGAGATTATCCACTTTGGTAGGAAAAATTTTTAAAAAAATTATTTAAATGGGGAGAGATTACAAAATGCTGAGGTACAGAGGGATCTGGCGTCCTTGAACATGAAACACAAAAAGTTAGCATGCAGGTACAGCAAGAAATGGAATGTTGGCCTTTATTGTAAGGGGGATGGAGTATAAAAGAAGGGAAGTCATACTACAACTGTAGGTGAGACCATGCCTGGAGTACAGTGCACAGTTTTGGTCTCTTTATTTAAGGAGGGATATACTTGCATTGGAGGCAGTTCAGAGAAGGTTCATGAGGTTGATTCCTGAGATAAAGGCGTTGTCATATGAAGAAAGGTTAAACGGGTTAACCTTAAACTCATTGGAGTTTAGAAGAATGAGAGGTGATCTTATTGAAACATATAAGATTCTGAGGGGGCTTGACAGGGTAGTTGCAAAGAGGATGTTTCCCCTTGTGAGGGAATCTAGAACTAGAGGTCATAGTTTCAGAATAAGGGGTCGCCCATTTAAAATGGAAATAAGGAGAAATTTCTTCTCTCAGAGGGTCGTGAATCTTTGGAATTCTCAAAATGTGGGCAGCCTTCTCTTTTAAAAACAGGCACTTTTGACATTTGGATGTGACATGAGGTGCATTCTCGTTCACATCCTACATTTCACCTTGGGTGAAAGCATGAAAGAAGAAAGAAAAGAAAGTCTTGAACTTATATTCTACCTTTCACGACCTCAGAACATTCCAAAGTGCTCTAGAGCCAATGAAGAACTTTTGAAGTGTAGTCACTATAAGAAATTCTGCAGCAATTTGAACACTGCAAGGTCTCACAAACAGTAATGTGATAATGACCAGATCATCTGTTTTTAGGTGTTGGATGAGGGATAAATATTGGCCAGGACACCAGGGGGAACTCCCCTGCTCTTCTTTGAAATGGTGCCATGGGATCTTTCATGTCCACCTGAGAGGGCAGACGGGGCCTCGCTTTAACGTCTCAGCTGAATGACGGCACCTCCGATATGACTACTCAACATGCAAGTAGTTTGCGGTGCCATACGGATTTGTTGACAAAGCATGCAATAGTTATGTGAGGCAAAGAAAGCCTGTTTTCCTTGGTAGCTAACACGTTGGAACAAAAACTTTAAAGACCTACGTCTGGAATTGCCACAGGGTTTCTCAGATGGGAGATCAGAAGAACCCCCAAGATAAATGGCTAAAAGAATGAGCATTTAAATAATTTTTGAAAGGTTACCACTCATTTTCCGCCAAAGTCACTCCCTCCATGGTTGTTAAGAGGTTCAAGATGTGAAGATTTGGCCAGTATTTTTCATGCTGCATTGTGACGCGGTGTTGTGGGCTCAGTGCTTGATGCATACACAGCACAGACATTCATTTAATTTGAATTGGCACACCTTAGTCAACCATACCTCATGCTTCCTCAGGCCGGAGCACCTGTGGACTAATATGTGGGAGACTGTATTGATTCTGTTGGCTGCCTCTTGCCATACTTTCTGCAAATTGCCCTGGATATGAGGGCTCCAGTCAGGCTCTAAAATGATGGCCTCCCTTATCTGCACCTCCTCCAACTGGACATCCAGGGGTCGAAATTCAAGCCTGCCAGAAAGCTGGCGCACCTACCTTTCTTTGGATGTTTTTACCATCGGGTGCGAGGAGGCGGCTTCCGATTGAGTTTCTCCTCTTTGCCGTTTTTTTCGGATTGGACCGGAAGCTGGATATAATGAGGGCGGAAGTATGGCGGTAAGTGCTGGTGAGGGGTGGAAGCTGGGGCTGGACTGAGTCTCCGCCGCTTTCAGTCGGCGGGCGGAGGGGTGATGACGTCACTGCGCGTGTGAGTCCTCGCGTCTTTCCCCTCATTTAAAAGGGAGAGAAGCAGCGTTTCTTTAGGTTGTGGCCACTGGGCCACCAGGGAGGGTTTTGTCCGGGCCAGTGGCCTGGCACCCAAGAGAGTTGGTGGCCCAGCCGAACCCGGGGTCCTAATTGTCCAGCCGATCGGGAAGTCGGTCAGCAAAAAACAAACATGGTGGCTGCGGCAGTGTGCCTTCCCCTTGAAGGGCCACTGCACTGCCGTGGCTCACACACAAGAAACCTGGTGCACCGACAGAAAAAACTGTCGGGGGCATCGTGCAGCGGCTCATCGATTTTTGAAGGTAAATTTTGCGCAGAGTGGGATGGAGGTGCGGGAGAGCGGCGGTGCGCACTTTCATGATGCGCTCGGAGCGATCGGCAGCAGCGGGGCGGAAATGTGTGAGACATTTTTTTTTACAGCCTCATCAACTTGTCTCGCTACCTTCAAAGATTTCTGTATGTAAACCCCTAGGTCTCCCTGTTCCTGCATCCCTTTTTAAATTGTACCGTTTAATTTATATAGCCTCCCCTCATTCTTCTTTCAGAATGCATCACTTCACACTTCTCTACCTTAAATTTCATCTGCCATGTGTCTGTCCATTTCACCAGTCTATGTCCTTCCTGTTACTCTCCTGCTCACTGGTTACTACATTTCCAAGCTTTGTGTCATCTACAAACGTTGAAATTATGCCCCCTATACCCAAGTCCATGTCATTAATATATATCAAAAATAACAGTGGTCCTTGGAGACACCACTGCATACTTCGTTCCAGTCTGATATGCAGCTGATAAGCAGCTGAGCATAGGTGTTTACTGATCATGTTAACTGAGTGAGTGACTGCACATGTGGAAAACATACAGTAAGCATATACAATCATATAAATGAGCTGATCACAGCAGATTCAGTCTGTCAATGTAGTCTCCCAGCTCCTCTCCCCTCTATTGTGGGAGCAAATTAGAGCACCCTTTCCAGGATTGGGGAAATCAGTCCTTTTATCCCATATGGTTGGCACCTTCAAGGGAGGTATGGAGAAAGAGTCATAGTAAAGTGTGACCTTAGTCTTTTATTGCAGGTCTCCAGAGTGCCTCTCCAACCTGTGAGGCCTCCTTAAATACCTGTGCTCCCAAGGGATTATGGGATCTCTTGGGACTCCAGGGGACAAGCCCTCTGGTGGCTGCACAGAGCAAATACAAGTCCACATATACAACAACACTCTCCCCTCCTCCCCCACAACAGTGCAACCATTCACAATGTGAGTTGATCTGGGGCCCTTCTTGCCCTGGTTGATCATCTCGGTGTGAAAGCTGGTGTTGTTGAATCATTTGTTGGGCCCTCGCTGGGCTGCTGTGCAGCTGGCCCAGCAGGGCTGCCTGGTGTGTTGGGCCCTGCAGGGCTGCTGTGGATGATGGGTTCTGCTTCATGGTCAACCGTGGTGCCGGTTGCCACTGGTGTGTATGTTGGGGGGTCAAAAAAGGTAGGGTCCAAGGTGGGTTGCTCAGGATAGTACGTAAATCTGAGTTTGATTTGGTTTAAGTGTTTCCGGTGAACGAGTCCACTTGAAAGTCCGACCCGAAACACCCTGCTCCCCTCTGGCCACGACAGTGCTGGGAAGCCACTTAGGACCTTGTCCATAATTCAATACAAATACAGGATCATCGATTTCAATCTCGCATGACACATTTGCCTTGTCTTAAGTGCTATTTTCATGAGCAGTTCAGCAGGTGGGATCCCAGTGAGTGAGTGGGGTCTCGTGCGGTAGCTAAGCAGGACTCGTGAAAGGCGAGTCTGCAGTGAGCCTTCAGTTACCCTCTTGAAGCCTTGCTTGATGGTTTGCACTGCTCTCTCTGCCTGACCATTGGATGCTGGTTTAAACGGGGCAGATGTGACATGTTTGATACCGTTACGGATCATGAATTCTTTGAACTCAGCACTGGTAAAACATGGCCCGTTGGCGCTCACCAGGACATCGGGTAAGCCGTGTGTGGCAAACATGGCCCGCAGGCTTTCAGTCGTGGCAGCAGATGTACTAGCTGACATTATCTCACATTCAATCCACTTGGAATACGCGTCTACAACCACAAGGAACATTTTACCCAAGAACGGGCCTGCATAGTCGACATGTACCCTAGACCACGGTTTGGAGGGCCAAGACCATAAACTTAGTGGCGCCTCCCTGGATACATTGCTCAACTGCGAGCTTGTATTACATCTGTGAACGCAGAACTCAAAGTCTGCATTGATACCGGGCCACCACACGTGGGATCTGGTTATCGCTTTCATCATTACGATGCCTGGGTGGGTACTGTGGAGGTCATTGATGAAGGTGTCTCTGCCCTTCTTGGGGACCACTACTTGATTGCCCCACAGAAGGCAGTCTGCCTGTATAGACATTTCATCTTTGCGCCGTTGGAATGGCTGTATCTGTTCCTGCATTTCCACTGGGACACTGGACCAGCTCCAGTGAAGCACACAGCTTTTGACTAGAGATAATGGGGCCAAGTTTCGGCCTGTTTTTTTGGAGCAACTGGTTTAGAATGGAGTATCTTAGAAATTGCAATTCTCGGCATTTAGGTAGCTCCAGTTCTAGTCAGTTAGAACAGTTTCAGTTTGGAACAGATTTTTTTTTCAAAAGGGGGCGTGTCCGGCCACTTGCGCCCGTTTTGAAAGTTTAGGCAGCGAAAACATACTCCAAACTAACTTAGAATGGAGTAAGTGTAGATTTTTGTACGCTCAGAAAAACCTTGTCTACACTTAGAAAATCAGGCGTAGGTTACAAATCAGGCGTAGGGAATGGCGGCGGGGGTGGGGGGGGGGTTTAAAGGGAAGTTTACAAACATTAAACACTTCAGTTTTACAAATAAAGAGCCATCATCAATAATAAATAATAACTGATAAATACATCAATAAATCAATCAAAAAAAATTAATAAAAAATAAAAAAAATAAAAAAATCAATAAATAAAACATTTTCTACTTACCGACTGCAGCACTGGGAGCCCTCCAACAGCATGCTGGGACGCCCTCCCAGTGTGTCTCTGTCAGTGTCTCTATCTCTCTGTCTCTCTGTCTGTCTGTGTGTGTCTCTCTCACTCTGTCTGTCAGTGTCTGTGTTTCTGACAGCGAGGGGAGGGGGAGAAGGGGGGTGGGGGAGGAGAGGGGGAGGAAGGAGGAGGGAGGTAGAGGAGGGTGGGAGGAGGAGGGGGGGGAGAGGGAGAGATAGGGGAAGGGGGTGGGAGGAGGAGGGGGGGGAGAGGGAGAGATGGGGAGATGGGGAGAGGGGGAGGGAGGGGAAGAGGGGAGGGTGGGGAGGAGGGGGGAAGGAGAGAAGGAGGCTGAACGGCCGGGCCCAAGACTTCGGGCTGGATTTACAGGTAGGTGGCGTCGGGTCTCTGGTCTCGGGTCCGGGGATGGGGGGGGGGAGTTGCGGAGATCGGGGAGGCGGAAAGAGTCGCGGAGATCGGGGGGTGGGGGAAGAGTCGCGGAGATCGGGGGGGAGAGAGTCGCGGAGAATGGTGGGGGGGAGAGTCGTGGAGGTCGGGAGTCGCGGAGGTCGGGGGGGGGGAGCGGAGGTCGGATCGCCGGGGGGGTGAGCGGAGGTCGGGTCGCTCGGGGGTAGGGGAGCGGAGGTCGGGGGGGGGTGGGGGAAGAGTCGCGGAGATCGGAGGGGGGAAGAGTCGCGGAGATCGGGGGGAAGAGAGTCGCGGAGATCGCGGGGGGGAGAGACGCGGAGGTCAGGAGTCGGGGGGGGAGCGGAGGTCGGGTCGCGGGGTGGGAGTGGAGGTCGGGGGGGGGAAGAGTCGCGGAGATCGGGGGGGGGAGTGTCGCGGAGATCGGGAGGGGGAGTGTCGCGGAGATCGGGGGGGGGGAGTGTCGCGGAGATCGGGGGGGGGAGAGAGTCGCGGAGATCGGGGGGGGGGGGAGAGTCGCGGAGATCGGGGGCGGAAGAGAGTCCCGGAGATCGGGGGGGGGGGGAGAGTCGCGGAGATCGGGGGGGGGTGGAGAGTCACGGAGGTCAGGAGTCGCGGGGGTCGGGGGGGGGAGCGGAGGTCGGGTCGCCGGGGGGGGTGCGGAGAGGAGGTCGGAGGGGGAGAGAGTCGCGGAGATCGGGGGGGGGAGAGTTGCGGAGGTCAGGAGTCGCGGCGGTCGGGGGGGGGGAGCGGAGGTCGGGTCGCCGGGGGGGGGTGGTGGGGGCGGGGAGAGCGGGGGTCGGGTCGGGTCCGGGGAGCGGGAGTCAAGTCAGGTCGGGTCCGGTCGGGTGGGAGGTGAGCCTTAACCACGCAGCCCCAATGAGGCCATTCGGCCAGGGCTAGGGGCTGCGTGCTTTGGGCCCCTCCCACAGTTTTGGGCGCCTGGGGCTACTGCACATGCGCGCCCACTGTAGCGCGCCTGTGCAGAGGTCCCGGCACTGTTTTCAGCGCAGGGACCTGGCTCCGCCCCCCACAGCTCGTGCTGCGCCGCGCCCAGCTCTCGAGGACCTGCAGGGAGCCGGAGGATAGGTGAGTTTTTTTTAGGCGCACGTTGTGGTGCGGCGCGGCCCGAAACTTGGGCCCAATAAAGGGTCCTGGCTTGTCCAGGTTTTGATCTGCCGGGCAGTGACGGGCGATTGCTCACTCTCAAATGCTTCCATAACCATGGCTAGATCTGCAGGCTGTGGTGGGCAATGGCAGTCTACTGAGAGCTTTGGCGCAGTTTTCTGTGCCTGGCTTGTGGCGGATGGCGTAGTTGTATGCGGACAACGTGAGCGCCCATCTCTGGATGCAGGCCGATGTGTTGGTACTTATCTCTTTACTCTCGGAAAACAGGGATATAAGTGGCTTATAGTCAGTTTCCAATTCGAATTTTAGCCCAAACAGGTATTGATGCATTTTCTTTATCCCATAGACACATACTAATGCTTCTTTTTCAGTCATGCTGTAGGCTCTCTCAGCCTTCAACAGACTCCTGGATGCATAAGCAACCGGTTTCCCGAAATCATTAGCTTGTTGCAATACACATCCAACGCCATATGACGACGCATCACACTTTCGTACGAAACGCTTACATGGATCATACAACACAAGCAATTTGTTTGAGTATAACAATTTTCTTGCTTTTACAAAGGCATTTTCTTGGCTTTTGCCCCAAACTGATTCGCCCCCTTTTCATAGTAAGACATGTAGTGCTTCTAGCAGTGTGCTGAGACCCGGTAAGAAGTTACCAAAGTAGTTCAAGAGTCCCAGAAACGACCGCAGCTCCGTCAAATTCTGTGGCCTCAGTGCATTCTCAATTGCCTCTGTCTTCACATTGGTGGGCCTGATGCCGTCTGCTCCTTGTCAAGAACTCCACTTCAGGCACCAGGAAAACGCACTTTGAGCATTTTAACCTGAGCCCCACACAGTTGAGTCGACTAAGAACCTCCTCCAGGTTCTGCAGATGCTCAACTGTGTTCCGACCTGTGACCAAGATGTCATTCTGGAAGACCACGGTGTGCGGGACCGACTTCAGTAAACTTTCTATGTTTCTCTGGAATATCGTCGCCGCTGATCGGATTCCAAACGGGCATCTGTTACAAACAAAAAGACCTTTGTTCGTGTTGATGCAGGTGAGGGCCTTCGATGATTCCTTCAGTTCCTGCATCATGTAGGCTGAAGTCAGATCCAGCTTCGTGAACATCTTTCCTCCTGCCAGCATTGCAAAGAGGTCGTCGGCCTTTGGTAGTGGGTATTGGTCCTGCAGGGAGAAACGATTGATAGTTACTTTGTAATCGCCACAGATTCTGACGGTGCCGTCTCCCTTGAGGACTGGCCCACTCGCTGAACTCGATCGGTGAACTGATGCCCTCTCTTTGCAGCCGGTCCAGCTCGATCTCTACCCTCTCTCTCATCATGTACAGTACTGCTCTCGCCTTGTGATGGATGGGTTGCGCCCCCGGAATTAGATAGATCTGCACTTTTACTCCTGATTCCTGGCTCGAACAGCGAAGGTAATTTGTTTAAGACCTGGGCACACGAAGTGTCGTCAGCGGGCGATAGCGCTTGGACGTCGTCCCAGTTCCAGCTTATCTTTCCCAGCCAGCTCCTGCCGAGCCACGTGGGACCATCGCCTAGCACCACCGAGAGTGGTAGCTTGTGCACCGCTCCATCGTAGGAGATCTTTACGGTAGCACTGCCGATTACAGGAATCAATTCTTTTGTGTAAGTTCTTAGTTTCATGCGAACTGGAGTTAAGACTGGCCTTGAGACCTTGTTGCACCACAACCTTTCGAAAGTCTTTTTGCCCATGATGGACTGGCTCGCGCCCGTGTCCAGCTCCATTGACACCGGGTGTCCATTTAGTTCAACATTCAGCATTATCGGGGGACAATTTGTGGTGAATGTGTGCACTCCATGTACCTCTGCCTCCTCGGTCTGAGGCTCTGGTTCATCATGATCCTCTGTGGATCTGTCCTCCTCTGCAACATGGTGGTTTGCAGGTTTAACAGACTTATCAGCTCGCCTGCACACTTGTTAGAAGTGTCCCATTGTTCCACAGCCCTTGCAAACATGCCCTTTGAATCGGCATGAATGGAAACGATGATTACCCCCGCAGCGCCCCCAAGGAGTTAATGGCCTTGCATTCATCACCCTTGATGGTGGATTCTGAGTCATCTGCGGACGTGTAGCTGCAGGTATGTGTGACCTGCCCTGTACGTTACGATTCGAAAACAACATCACTTTGTTCACAGTACTTGTAGTAGCACTTGTGTGCTGTGAGATTTGCCTCGTATTGTCACTGGTGGCAATGAACGCCTGAGCTATTGCTATGGCCTTACCCAAGGTTGGGGTCTCTACAGTCAAAAGTTTGCGAAGTATGGTTTCGTGGCCAATGCCAAGTACGAAAAAGTTTCTGAGCATGTACTCCAAATGTCCTTCAAATTCGCAATGTCCTGCAAGGCATCGTAGCTCGGCGACATAACTCGCCACTTCCTGGCCTTCAGATGTTTTATAGGTGTAGAACCGGTATCTCCCCATCAGAACGCTTTCCTTCGGGTTCAAATGCTCTCGGAGCAGTGTGCACAAATCATCGTACGATTTCTCCGTGGGTTTCACTGGAGTGAGCAGATTCTTCATGAGGCCATACGTTGGTGCCCCACAGATGGTGAGGAGGATTGCCCTTCATTTGGCAGCACTCTCTTCCCCATCTAGCTTGTTGGCCACGAAGTATTGGTCGAGTTGCTCCACAAAAGTTTCCCAATCATCTCCCTCCGAAAATTTCTCCAGGATGTCCACTGAGAGAGGCGGGAGTCGAGAGAGGCAGCGGCCTATAAAAGGCTCAGCAGTCCGGGGAGCGTCGAGAGAGGCGGGAGTCGAGAGAGGCAGCGGCCTATAAAAGGCTCAGCAGTCCGGGGAGCGTCGAGAAAAGCGGGAGTCGAGAGAGGCAGCGGCCTATAAAAGGCTCAGCAGTCCGGGGAGCGTCGAGAGAGGCGGGAGTCGAGAGAGGCAGCGGCCTATAAAAGGCTCAGCAGTCCGGGGAGCGTCGAGAGAGGCGGGAGTCGAGAGAGGCAGCGGCCTATAAAAGGCTCAGCAGTCCGGGGAGCGTCGAGAGAGGCGGGAGTCGAGAGAGGCAGCGGCCTATAAAAGGCTCAGCAGTCCGGGGAGCGTCGAGAGAGGCGGGAGTCGAGAGAGGCAGCGGCCTATAAAAGGCTCAGCAGTCCGGGGAGCGTCGAGAGAGGCGGGAGTCGAGAGAGGCAGCGGCCTATAAAAGGCTCAGCAGTCCAGGGAGCGTCGAGAGAGGCGGGAGTCGAGAGAGGCAGCGGCCTATAAAAGGCTCAGCAGTCCGGGGAGCGTCGAGAGAGGCGGGAGTCGAGAGAGGCAGCGGCCTATAAAAGGCTCAGCAGTCCGGGGACCGGTGCAGCTCCAGCTGAGAGAAGTCAAAAAAGAAGTAGAAAGAAATCAAAAGGTGACGTCACAGCCAACGTGGTAAGTGATTGGCTGCTGATTGGTGAGTAGTTTTTCTTTTTCTTTATTAGTCAGTAACTTTTAACATTGTTGTCGGCAATTTAAGTGTATCTAAGGGTTAAGTCATGGCAGGACAGCTCGGTCATGTGATATGCTCCTCCTGTACCATGTGGGAACACGGGGACAACACCAGTGTCCCTGACGACTACATGTGCGGGAAGTGTGTCCACCTCCGGCTACTGACGGTCCGCGTTGCGGAGTTGGAGCTGAAGGTGGATTCACTCTGGAGCATCCACGATGCTGAGAATGACGTGAGTATCACGTGTAGCGAGTTGGTCTTACCGCAGGAGAAGGGTCCACAGCCAGCGAGGGAATGGAAGACCAGCAGGAAGAGTAGTGCAAGGAAGGTAGTGCAGGGGTCCCCTGTGGTCATCCCACTGCAAAACAGATACACTGCTTTGAGTGCTGTTGAGGGGGATGACTCATCAGGAGTGGGCAGCAGCAGCCAAGTTCATGGCACCGTGGCTGGCTCTGTTGCACAGGAGGGCAGGAAAAAGAGTGGGCGAGCGATAGTGATAGGGGATTCAATTGTAAGGGGAATAGATAGGCGTTTCTGCGGCCGCAACCGAGACTCCAGGATGGTATGTTGCCTCCCTGGTGCAAGGGTCAAGGATGTCTCGGAGCGGGTGCAGGACATTCTAAAAAGGGAGGGAGAACAGCCAGTTGTCGTGGTGCACGTTGGTACCAATGACATAGGTAAAAAAAGGGATGAGTTCCTACGAAATGAATTTAAGGAGCTAGGAGCTAAATTAAAAAGTAGGACCTCAAAAGTAGTAATCTCGGAATTGCTATCAGTGCCACGTGCTAGTCAGAGTAGGAATCGCAGGATAGCTCAGATGAATACGTGGCTTGAGCAATGGTGCAGCAGGGAGGGATTCAAATTCCTGGGGCATTGGAACCGGTTCTGGGGGAGGTGGGACCAGTACAATCCGGACGGTCTGCACCTGGGCAGAATCGGAACCAATGTCCTCGGGGGAGTGTTTGCTAGTGCTGTTGGGGAGGAGTTAAACTAATATGGCAGGGGGATGGGAACCAATGCAGGGAGATAGAGGGAAACAAAAAGGAGGCAAAAACAAAAGACAGAAAGGAGATGAGGAAAAGTGGAGGGCAGAGAAACCCAAGGCAAAGAACAAAAAGGGCCATTGTACAGCAAAATTCTAAAAGGACAGAGGGTGTTAAAAAAACAAGCCTAAAGGCTTTGTGTCTTAATGCAAGGAGTATCCGCAATAAGGTGGATGAATTAACTGTGCAAATAGATGTTAACAAATATGATGTGATTGGGATTACGGAGACGTGGCTCCAGGATGAGCAGGGCTGGGAACTCAACATCCAGGGGTATTCAACATTCAGGAAGGATAGAATAAAAGGAAAAGGAGGTGGGGTGGCATTGCTGGTTAAGGAGGAGATTAAGGCAATAGTTAGGAAGGACATTAGCTTGGATGATGTGGAATCTATATGGGTAGAGCTGCAGAACACCAAAGGGCAAAAAACGTTAGTGGGAGTTGTGTACAGACCTCCAAACAGTAGTAGTGATGTTGGGGAGGGCATCAAACAGGAAATTAGGGGTGCGTGCAATAAAGGTGCAGCAGTTATAATGGGTGACTTTAATATGCACATAGATTGGGCTAACCAAACTGGAAGCAATACGGTGGAGGAGGATTTTCTGGAGTGCATAAGGGATGGTTTTTTAGACCAATATGTTGAGGAACCAACTAGGGGGGAGGCCATCTTAGACTGGGTGTTATGTAATGAGAAAGGATTAATTAGCAATCTCGTTGTGCGAGGCCCCTTGGGGAAGAGTGACCATAATATGGTGGAATTCTGCATTAGGATGGAGAATGAAACAGTTAATTCAGAGACCATGGTCCAGAACTTAAAGAAGGCTAACTTTGAAGGTATGAGGCGTGAATTGGCTGAGATGGATTGGCGAATGATACTTAAGGGGTTGACTGTGGATGGGCAATGGCAGACATTTAGAGACCGCATAGATGAACTACAACAATTGTACATTCCTGTCTGGCATAGAAATAAAAAAGGGAAGGTGGCTCAACCGTGGCTATCAAGGGAAATCAGGGATAGTATTAAAGCCAAGGAAGTGGCATACAAATTGGCCAGAAATAGCAGCGAACCTGGGGACTGGGAGAAATTTAGAACTCAGCAGAGGAGGACAAAGGGTTTGATTAGGGCAGGGAAAATGGAGTATGAGAAGAAGCTTGCAGGGAACATTAAGACGGATTGCAAAAGTTTCTATAGATATGTAAAGAGAAAAAGGTTAGTAAAGACAAACGTAGGTCCCCTGCAGTCAGAATCAGGGGAAGTCATAACGGGGAACAAAGAAATGGCGGACCAATTGAACAAGTACTTTGGTTCGGTATTCACGAAGGAGGACACGAACAACCTTCCGGTTATAAAAGGGGTGGGGGGGTCTAGTAAGGAGGAGGAACTAAGGGAAATCCTTATTAGCCGGGAAATTGTGTTGGGGAAATTGATGGGATTGAAGGCCGATAAATCCCCAGGGCCTGATGGACTGCATCCCAGAGTACTTAAGGAGGTGGCCTTGGAAATAGTGGATGCGTTGACAGTCATTTTCCAACATTCCATTGACTCTGGATCAGTTCCTATGGAGTGGAGGGTAGCCAATGTAACCCCACTTTTTAAAAAAGGAGGGAGAGAGAAAACAGGGAATTATAGACCGGTCAGCCTGACATCGGTAGTGGGTAAAATGATGGAATCAATTATTAAGGATGTCATAGCAGTGCATTTGGAAAGAGGTGACATGATAGGTCCAAGTCAGCATGGATTTGTGAAAGGGAAATCATGCTTGACAAATCTTCTGGAATTTTTTGAGGATGTTTCCAGTAGAGTGGATAAGGGAGAACCAGTTGATGTGGTATATTTGGACTTTCAGAAGGCGTTCGACAAGGTCCCACACAAGAGATTGATGTGCAAAGTTAGAGCACATGGGATTGGGGGTAGTGTACTGACATGGATTGAGAACTGGTTGTCAGACAGGAAGCAAAGAGTAGGAGTAAATGGGTACTTTTCAGAATGGCAGGCAGTGACTAGTGGGGTACCGCAAGGTTCTGTGCTGGGGCCCCAGCTGTTTACACTGTACATTAATGATTTAGATGAGGGGATTAAATATAGTATCTCCAAATTTGCGGATGACACTAAGTTGGGTGGCACTGTGAGCTGCGAGGAGGATGCTGTGAGGCTGCAGAGCGACTTGGATAGGTTAGGTGAGTGGGCAAATGCATGGCAGATGAAGTATAATGTGGATAAATGTGAGGTTATCCACTTTGGTGGTAAAAAGAGAGAGACAGACTATTATCTGAATGGTGACAGATTAGGAAAAGGGGAGGTGCAAAGAGACCTGGGTGTCATGGTACATCAGTCATTGAAGGTTGGCATGCAGCTGCAGCAGGCGGTTAAGAAAGCAAATGGCATGTTGGCCTTCAGAGCAACAGGATTTGAGTACAGGGGCAGGGAGATGTTGCTACAGTTGTACAGGGCATTGGTGAGGCCACACCTGGAGTATTGTGTACAGTTTTGGTCTCCTAACCTGAGGAAGGACATTCTTGCTATTGAGGGAGTGCAGCGAAGGTTCACCAGACTGATTCCCGGGATGGCGGGACTGACCTATCAAGAAAGACTGGATCAACTGGGCTTGTATTCACTGGAGTTCAGAAGAATGAGAGGGGACCTCATAGAAACATATAAAATTCTGACGGGGTTAGACAGGTTAGATGCAGGAAGAATGTTCCCAATGTTGGGGAAGTCCAGAACCAGGGGTCACAGTCTAAGGATAAGGGGTAAGCCATTTAGGACCGAGATGCGGAGGAACTTCTTCACCCAGAGAGTGGTGAACCTGTGGAATTCTCTACCACAGAAAGTTGTTGAGGCCAATTCACTAAATATATTCAAAAAGGAGTTAGATGAGGTCCTTACTGCTAGGGGGATCAAGGGGTATGGCGAGAAAGCAGGAATGGGGTACTGAAGTTGAATGTTCAGCCATGAACTCATTGAATGGCGGTGCAGGCTAGAAGGGCCAAATGGCCTACTCCTGCACCTATTTTCTATGTTTCTATGTTTCTATGTTCTCTGCATCTTTGGGTTCGCTATCTGTATCTGGTCGCCAGTTGTTGTGTATGGAAAAAGACTGAACACTGTGAGCTCAAAGTAAAGTGTGACCTTCATCTTTTATTGCAGGTCTCCAGAACGCCTCTCCAACCTGTAAAGCCTCCTTAAATACCTGTGCTCCCAAGGAATTATGGGATCCCTTGGGACTCCAGAGGACGAACCCTCTGGTGGCTGCACAGAGCAAATACTAGTCCACATCTACAACAAGAGGGAGAAGACAAATTTTTAAAATAAGTATTTTTATAAAAAGCTACTGAATTGTGTATTACAGAATGTGTTAGCACTGTTTTGTACAGAAGATGGCATTGTGGTATTACTGTACAGGCAGAAATGTGAACAAAAATCTGAAAGACAAATATTTGGCTCTTTTCCAGAATGCATTGTCAGGCAAGTTGTTCTACTTGTTCCAACTGCCAAGGTCTTTACTGAAGTCAGCCCGTCTGTAAATTGCTAGAATTCGATTACAAATTTTGTCCACTCTTTTCATAAAAAAAACTAGCCCATCTTTCCAGTTTTCAGTGAAGCAATGTTAAAAACACCTGCTTTTCGTTGATATACCCGACAGCATGCATTCAGGTGGTTCAGGCCTGTTTATATTTCTGTGTCGACCTTGTTAATTCAGCATTGAAAACAACACTAATTGAACACTGACAAATCTTTTCAGAAACTTTTGTCACAAATGAGAGCAGTACAATCCGAAGTAAAAATGATCAGTTCACTCACTCATACTTGCTATTGTGTGGCTTATGCAGGCGCATGGGTCAAGTCCTTTGCATGTATACGTGGCCATCATTACAGAGAAGACCATATTTTACAGCAGGAGAAACTGCTGTTAGAAATCAGAGATGTCCAAAATGTATATGGTTATGCGAACAAAATGTGATGCGAATAATACTGTGTTTACATGATTGTGTTAGAGCTGGAGACAAAAAGTCTCTTCAGACAAATATTAGCATAACTAGATAGATGCTTAGAATGTGCTTATGTTTTTGGTTCTCTGTCGATGTTATAGCATTCTGCACTATGACAGCTATTTATAATCTTGTTTCCAAGCAACTATCTGCTATTTTCAAGTTAGGATTCAACTTTGTTTATGTATCTCTAATTTGACCAACTAAGACACACTACCTTCCGGTCTTCTATTATTGCTGATAATCAAATTATAATGAATGGTAGGAATTGGAGTTAGCTTAACAGAACTGCTTGTGAAGATAATTGAGCAGGTAGAAGGTTATACTGGTTGTACCAGACAAGAGAGATAAGACAAATTCCAATGGAGGAACCTTCAGAAAGTATAAACAGGTAAGACATGTGAACAAGATCATGAGACACCTTTAGGGAGGGCTTTGTTTCAAGAATTGAGACAAAGAACTCGATGCCCCAGTGGGTACTGAGTTTTTAGAGGAACCTCTATAAGAAAGGTCTTGTCAATATTCCATCCGAGGCCCACCCCTAAAAAGAGAATAAAAGTAACACCATGGGGGCTTTTTCTCAGATGGTGAAGGGGAGAGATTCCTTAGTTAACTCTCTTAGAGGCTCGAGAAGAGAGGAAGAAGGGCCATAACCCGGAGAATTGTTCGCATCGCCAGCCGTCTGTCCGATCACACCGGTACCAACTACTTGTCACGGTCGTATGATTTTGCTGTATAACCAGTGTGTTATATTCTGTCTAAAACTCTGATTAAACACAATATACTCAACATATTGGTTTGCACTCAATCCTGATTACTTGAAAGACCAAATATAAGCTAATATCAACAATTGAGTTAATCTCTACACTGTAGTGGATGAGTTGGCCTGAATTTATCCAGCATCTTATACTTTTGCTTTTATATATATTTAATATTTCCTGTTCCAATGTGTTATAACTATATATTTACCTACATCAATATCCATCTGTTTGTTCTTAACCCAGCTATCTAATTGGTCCCAATCCCTTTGACAGCATCTCTCATACTCTTCACTTGAGAACGCAGCTGAGTTTCATCAGTATGTGTTATCTTGCTGAAAAGTACATGTACCCACGTCATTTATGAATCATGTGAACAGCAGGGAATCCAGATGCATTCTTGCAGAACCTGAGTAATCACTGCCCCTAGAACATTTCCATTTCTCACTTCCTTTTACTTTCTATTGCAAGGACAGTTTTCAATTCATTTCAGCTGACTTTTCTTTTTAACCTTTTAATTCCACAAGCCTTGATCTTATATATGAGCCTCAAGATTGGAATTCTATCAAATGTTCTCTGAAAATCAAAGTACGTTATATCCACTAGTTTGTCTTTATTAACCAATTTAATGAATTCCCAAAGCAGTACCAGAACACCTGTAAGACACAAATATTGCTCGTAACACCATGTTGTTTATTCCTTGTTGCTTCTGTAATTATTGGATGAATAATCATTGCAGCCTGTAAAGTGTTTTTCAGCATTTTTCCCATTTTGGAGGAACCTTCAGAAAGTATAAACAGGAAAGACATGTGAACAAGTTCATGAGACCCCCTTTAGGGAGGGCTTTGTTTCAAGAATTAAGACAAAGAACTCGACACCCCATTGAGCACTAATTCCAATTCCTGTCTTAGCATTATAACTTGATTATTAGTAATAATAGAAGCACCGTAGACATTGTGTCTTAGTTGGTCAAATTAAGCAAACTGGGTTGAATTTCCTGGGTTGATGCCTCAGACCTTTTTGGAAATTAGAGTAATTTAATGGGGCAGAAATTTGAGTGTGCCCAGTAATGGGCGCCCGGGGGATATAGGGTACAATCCCTGCACCTGAATGGTGAGGCCCGATGCTCCCGCGATATTGGGCCTCGGGCATCATTAACGTCAAGCCGAGTGGTGTGAACAGCCCACTAGTAATGAGTAAACGAAGATCGAGTCACTGCTAGTGACACAGCGGCACTCAGGCAAGTGATCCCACTCCCCAGCCTCTGATTTCCTCCCCTGCCTCCGATCACCCTTAATTGAATTCTTCATGTCAGTCTTCACAATTGAACACTGAAGACGACATCTACAGTCTGCTCTTCTGCTCCTTCTGGCCCCAGATAAATACTCCTTTCCGCTGCCGGTCCTTGCACGGCTCCCTGCGGGATCCCTCCTCTCCCCATTCCGTGCAATCGGCTTGTCCTGCCCTACCTGATTGACGAGGTGCTTCAGAGAGCCCGTTTGGCACTTGCAACTCGCTGTCCGCATGATAATGAGGCCAAAGCATCTTACTGCTGCGATCAGGTGGGCGATGTGATTGCAATGCTACCCGTCCACCAACCCGATTATCACAGTTAACCAAATTGGCCCTTACGTTTGTTTAATTAATGAATCTATCCAGTAATTTTCCTACTAATCCCCGAGTCTCTATACACGGGAGCTCCTCTCTCACCAACACAGGAAAACCTTCACCTTTTCCGCTCCATGGGGCAAATTGCCCCGCAGAAACGTGGCCGCTGCAGGTCAGTGCCCCTGAAAGCTTCGCAAGACGGGAAGCTGCCAGTGGCTTAGCGGTGCGGCCGCCCTTAAAGAGGAGGGCCTACCGTCGTGACCGCCATTTTCTTTTCATTGTTGGCCGACTCTGCTGTTAGTCGACAATGGCAGTCATGGGTTCGGCCGGGCCATCAACAGGCAGCCCAGCATCCCCTCTTGGGGGCCAAGCCACTGGCCCGGCTGAACACTTCCCTGATAGACCAGTGGATGCCGCGGAGGCCTCACTCGGCCGCACAGTGTCCCTCCCCTTTAACTGAAGGAGAGGGACATTGCTACGCGTCCGTGCCGCGCTGACATCATCACCACCGCGCTGACATGCTCAGCGCAGCGCTAAATGACACCACTCGCCTTCCGTCCTGCTCCTGACTCTCTTCCGCCCCTCTCCTGCCCCCAACACCGCCCCGTTCATTTTTTACAACAAAGGGGATGAATTTTGACCCATTCTCCACCCCATCCATTCTGGCGGTAATTCTCCATTTAATTTGAATTATCCGTCCGAAATGGGGCGGAGGACAATTTCCCGCCCTAAACTTGTTGATGGACTTTAATAGTGTTGTGCTTTCTTCAGGATGCCCAGTCCTCTGTTGACTTTTATTGCCATTTTTACCACTTATTTGACTCAGAGTAGATTGAATGTTGTTACCAAGCGACTGGGACATAAACCTTCATTGGGAGTGAAATGAAAAGAGGCACTTACTCGGGCTGGTGCTTCCACATTAATATTTCTGCAGGCAGCAGAAGCTGCAAAAAATAGCTGCAAACTTTTCTGTGGATATTATTTTTTGCTTTGAGTTCCCTACCTCACGTTCTCCCAGTAACAGCCTATTGCTGTTCCTGACAGGTGATTTTTTTTTTCTATTTGCAATCCTGGTTTCTGCAGTGTGCATAATAAGCAGTAACTAGTGATCACTTTTTTTTAATGTTAGGTGATTTTCTGAATCATCCTGCTGACTAAACCAATGAAATATACTTCTTATATAGCTGATTAAAGTTGATAGGAGAAATCACCAAGGAAGATGTGTGCGCTCATACTTGCATACCATGTAGGATCATACCTAGAAAGAATCACTGTGCATAACGGAGGTCTGGAGCACTGACCGATGGAAGACACAAGTATAGCCATGACAAAAAGTCATCGACCTGAAAGATTAACTGCTTATCTCTCCACAGATGCTGCCTGACTTGCTGAATATTTCCAGCATTTTTTGTTTTTATTTAGAGTTAAATAACTTGTGCAATTTAGGAAGGGCATACTCCAGATGTATGAGAGGAATTTCCAATTCCTTTACATACACCCCTCAGAGTTACATTGACTCTTTGGGGGTGATTGTACTTTTTGGCAGGAAACAAAGTCCCATCTTCACACTGAGGACATCCTCCATCGTGCTGTGTGGCTCTAACACCGTGCTAAATGGGATAGATTCAGAACAGCTCTCACAGCTCAAAACTGGGCATCCATGAGGCGCTGTGGGCCATCAGCAGCAGCAGAATTGCAGTCCACCACAACCTGTGACCTCATGGCCCGGCATTTCTCTCACTCTACCATTACCATCAAGCCAGGGGACCAACACTGGTTCACTGACGAATGCAGCAGTGCATGCCAGGAGCAGCACCAGGCGTACCTAAAAATGAGGTGCCAACCTGGGGATGCTGCAACATGCGTGCTAGGCAGAGGAAGCAGCATGCTATAGACAGGGTTAGGTGATCCCACAATCAATGGAGCAGATCAAAGCTCTGCAGTCCTGTCACATCCAGTCCCTAACAGCACCATGGGAGTACCTTCACCACACAGACTGCAGCGGTTCAAGAAGATGGCTCATCACCATTTTCTCAAGGGCAATGAGGGATGGGTAATGTTATATATGTAAACTTGTATTTACAATGTACAGCCACCAGAGGGCTCATCCCCTGGAGTCCCAAGGGATCCCATAATCCCTTGGGAGCACAAGTATTTAAGGAGGCTTCACAGGTTGGAGAGGCACTCTGGATTCCTGCAATAAAAGACTAAGGTCACACTTTACTTTGAGCTCACAGTGTTCAGTCTGACTCTTTCTCCATACACAACAGGTAATAAATGCTGGGCTTGCCGGCGACGCCCGCATCCTATAGACGAATAAAAAAGTGTGTCTGTTGTACCAATCTGATGCAGTTGCTGAGCTGTGAACATCAATCACCCTCCTTATAGGCAGCTCGATGTTGGTAGGATGCTGCAGTGGCTGCATGTGTGAAGGTAGCCTGCAGCCTCTTGGAGACGCGATTATTAAAGCAGGAGGCAACATGATATCATGCAGGACCGTCCAATTCACTAATGACGGTGTCGTAGAGCAAGTGAGAAACAGTAAGGTGGCCATCAAATTAGCCAGCAGCAGTGGAATGGCTGAGCAGGTCAGTCCCAGGAGCATTGTTCCATTGACCTGGCTACAGTGCAGAAAGAAATTTAAAGACCTTACCAGGACATCCAAGCTAAGTCTCCCCTTGGCATCTCATTTACTCTCTGTCCAGCCCTACACCACTCTACGTTAGCCCCAGCATTATCAATTCTTCTCTCCCCACATTTCATGCCTTTCTTTCATTCACAACAGGACACTTCATTACATCTCCTTCTGCTTACACTCACACGCTTAAGACCTACTACTGCCCTCACAACTACTTCCTCCCCCTACACGGTAAACTCTGACACCAATGGAGGAGGTGGCCTTTGACTTCATTGGCAGCACTGATGTCAAAGGCCACCTGTTTGTGGATCTCCCTTTTCCTCTTTCTGCTTAACTCACGCACATTCAGATATGACAACCTGGCGCTGCATTGCACTACCACTCATCTGCTACTGCTAACTCTTGCCACTGTCCCTCTCTCCTTTTTCTTAGTCTTTCAGGCTATTCAGGTGCAGCGGCATAAGAACATTAAGATCAAGAGGAGGCCATTCAGCCCACACCAGCATGCTCTGCCATTCAATTAGATCATCTGTACCTCAACTCCATTTACCCGTCTTAACTCCATATCCCTTGAAACCCTTACCTGACAAAAAGGTATCGCTCTCAGTCCTGAAAGTTACAATTGTCCCAGCACCCACAGCCTTTTCGGGGCAGAGAATTCCAGATTTCTACTAACCTTTATGCCACACAGACTGAGGGGGAAAAGCGTTTCGACGATACACTCTTATCCTTCCAAGCACCAGCACAAAAATTATCACCCTCCCCACGGTATAGATAATGGGAGTGAATTTCCGCTGGAATTCCCTTTGGCAAAAGAACTGCGGAACGCCCGGAACAAACAATGTAATCAATGCTGCTTGATGACAAAGAAATACAATGGGACCGAATTTGCGGCCACTACAGGTGCGTATGAGGTGCGCATACACCATTAGGGCACCCCCAATTTCCAGGTTTAGGTATGCACTGCGCATGTGCTGTAACCCGGAAATTGCCATTTGTCATGAATCCTCTTGACAGATTGTACGAATCCGAAAGAAAAGGGCATTCACAGGCGGAGAGTTGGGCCTTTTGCACAACCTCTGCCCAGCGAATGCTCTTGACCAGCATAAGAGTTTAAAAAAATAGAAAAATAAAATATTATCACTCATTTACAGATTAAAAACCCTGTCCAATAAGGTAAATTTATTTTTAGCCCCGTTAAAACATATAAAAAACATTTTCAAAAAATGTACATTTTTGTTTAAAATATTTAATTAAATGGCATTTTAATTAATTTTAAATATGTAACGAAAATGTTGTTATTTCATGTGCTTGTGTCTTTTTTAAGTGATTCCTTTTCATACTTATGACGATTCGGTTCAAACAGAATCCCCCAAAATATAAATGGAGATTCCCTTCTTTGGTTGGTTGGGCCAGCCCACGTGATCCCAAGAGTGCTTGCGAACCGCATGCGCCCTTGGGATACGTGGACCTCTACGTAGGCCTACCCGTAGAGGCTCAGAACCGAAAGTCGACGAACCTCCTGGACCACCAGGCAGCTATACAAGGTTTGGTGAGGCCACACCTGGAATACTGCGTGCAGTTTTGGTTTTTATATTTACGAAAGGATATACTTTCTTTGGAGGCAGTTCAGAGAAGGTTCAAAAGGTTGATTCCTGGGATGAGGGGTTTGACTTATCAGGAAAGGTTGAGTAGGTTGGGCCTCTACTCATTGGAGTTCAGAAGAATGAGAGGTGATCTTATCGAAACGTATAAGATTATGAGGGGGAGGCAGAGAGGATGTTTCCACTGATGGGGGAGACTAGAACTAGAGGGCATGATAGAATAAGGGGCCGCCCATTTAAAACAGAGATGAGGGGAAATTTCTTCTTTCAGAGGGTTGTAATCTGTCGAATTTGCTGCCTCAGAGAGCTGTGAAAACTGGGACATTGACAGAAATAGACAGCTTCTTGAGCAATAAAGGGATAAGGGGTTATGGGGAGCGGGCGGGGAAGTGGAGCTGAGTCCATGATCAGATCAGCCATGATCTTATTGAATAGTGGAGCAGACTCAAGGGGCTGTATGGCCTACTCCTGTTCCTATTTCTTATGTTCTTATGTTCTTATGTAAGTCCGTAGATCTTTTGCAGGTCGGAGGCTTCCGCCCGTGGCAAGCCTCCAACCCCAATTTCTACCCCAATGCAATAAAAGATAAATCTCTCCAACACCCTGCCAGCCTTTTACCTGAGAGCTAGTGAGGGATATTTATATCCCTTTAAATATTGCTGGAAATGGCTGCCTCCCAACTTGCATACCTATAAGTTATGGGTGAGTTGAGGAACTGATGGTTGCAACACGAATAACAGTGATAATGGTACTGGGTCTTAACTGCATCATGTGACCCTGAATTGCATATACAGGTGAAGCTTCCGGCTGCTTCTGGCGGAACGCTGGCCATTTTAGTTTGAGATCGGAATGGCCAAACCTCCAGTGGTATGTCACGCTGAACCCCCCATGTGATTTTGGTCCTGTTACTGCCCTACTTTAGGTGTAATTGGGATGGTAGAGAGACAGAAATCACCCGCTTTGTACATGGGTTGGACGTATATAATTCCTAGCTCTATAAAGCCCTTTTGTTTTTGATCAAATTGAACCAATGAAGTAAAACTAATTGCAGTTTTGAATTAATCTCCATCCTGGTATTGTCTCAAAGCAAAAATGCTTAGCTAAGGTTTTCATTAGTACTGGCTCTGTTGAACAGGAGGGGAGGAAAAAGAGTGGGAGAGCGATAGTGATAGGGGATTCAATTGTAAGGGGAATAAATAGGCGTTTCTGCGGCCCCAACCGAGACTCCAGGATGGTATGTTGCCTCCCTGGTGCAAGAGTCAAGGATGTCTCTGAGCGGGTGCAGGACATTCTAAAAAAGGAGGGAGATCAGCCAGTTGTCGTGGTGCACATTGGTACCAACGACATAGGTAAAAAAAGGGATGAGGTCCTACGAAACGAATTTAAGGAGCTAGGAGCTAAATTAAAAAGTAGGACCTCAAAAGTAGTAATCTCAGGATTGCTACCAGTGCCACATGCTAGGCAGAGTAGGAATCGCAGGATAGTGCAGATGAATACATGGCTTGAGTAGTGGTGCAGCAGGGAGGGATTCAAATTCCTGGGGCATTGGAACCGGTTCTGGGGGAGGTGGGACCAGTACAAAGTGCACGGTCTGCACCTGGGCAGGACCGGAACCAATGTCCTAGGGGGAGTGTTTGCTAGTGCTGTTGGGGAGGAGTTAAACAAATATGATAGGGGGATGGGAATCAATGTAGGGAGACAGAGGGAAACAAAAAGGAGACAAAAGCAAAAGACAGAAAGGAGATGAGGAAAAGTGGAGGGCAGAGAAACCCAAGACAAAAAACAAAAAGGGCCACTGTACAGCAAAATTCTAAAAGGAAAAAGGGTGTTAAAAAAACAAGCCTGAAGGCTTTGTGTCTTAATGCAAGGAGTATCCGTAATAAGGTGGATGAATTAACTGTGCAAATAGATGTTAACAAATATGATGGGAATGGGATTACAGAGACGTGGCACCAGGATGATCAGGGCTGGGAACTCAACATCCAGGGGTATTCATCATTCAGGAAGTATAGAATAAAAGGAAAAGGAGGTGGGGTAGCATTGCTGGTTAAAGAAGATATTAATGCAATAGTTAGAATGGACATTAGCTTGGATGATGTGGAATCTATATGGGTAGAACTGCAGAACACCAAAGGGCAAAAAATGTTAGTGGGCGTTGTGTACTGACCTCCAAACAGTAGTAGTAATGTTGGGGAGGGCATCAAACAGGAAATTAGGGGTGCATGCAATAAGGGTGCAGCAGTTATAATGGGTGACTTTAATATGCACATAGATTGGGCTAACCAAACTGGAAGCAATACGGTAGAGGAGGATTTCCTGGAGTGCATAAGGGATGGTTTTCTAGACCAATATGTTGAGGAACCAACTAGAGGGGAGGCCATCTTAGACTGGGTGTTGTGTAATGAGAGAGGATTAATTAGCAATACCGTTGTGCGAGGCCCCTTGGGGAAGAGTGACCATAATATGGTGGAATTCTGCATTAGGATGGAGAATGAAACAGTTAATTCAGAGACCATGGTCCAGAACTTAAAGAAGGGTAACTTTGAAGGTATGAGGCGTGAATTAGCTAGGATTGATTGGCGAATGATACTTAAGGGGTTGATTGTGGATGGGCAATGGCAGACATTTAGAGACCGCATGGATGAACTACAACAATTGTACATTCCTGTCTGTTGTAAAAATAAAAAAGGGAAGGTGGCTCAACCGTGGCTATCAAGGGAAATCAGGGATAGTATTAAAGCCAAGGAAGTGGCATACAAATTGGCCAGAAATAGCAGTGAACCCAGAGACTGGGAGAAATTTAGAACTCAGCAGAGGAGGACAAAGGGTTTGATTAGGCCAGGGAAAATGGAGTACGAGAAGAAGCTTGCAGGGAACATTAAGACGGATTGCAAAAGTTTCTATAGATATGTAAAGAGAAAAAGGTTAGTAAAGACAAACGTAGGTCCCCTGCAGTCAGAATCAGGGGAAGTCATAACGGGGAACAAAGAAATGGCGGACCAATTGAACAAGTACTTTGGTTCGGTATTCACTAAGGAGGGCACTAACAACCTTCCGGATATAAGAGAGGTCAGAGGGTCTAGTAAGGAGGAGGAACTGAGGGAAATCCTTATTAGTCGGGAAATTGTGTTGGGGAAATTAGTGGGATTGAAGGCCGATAAATCCCCAGGGCCTGATGGACTGCATCCCAGAGTACTTAAGGAGGTGGCCTTGGAAATAGTGGATGCATTGACAGTCATTTTCCAACATTCCATTGACTCTGGATCAGTTCCTATCGAGTGGAGGGTAGCCAATGTAACCCTACTTTTTAAAAAAGGAGGGAGAGAGAAAACTGGGAATTATAGACTGGTAAGCCTGACATCGGTAGTGGGTAAGATGATGGAATCAATTATTAAGGATGTCATAGCAGCGCATTTGGAAAGAGGTGACATGATAGGTCCAAGTCAACATGGATTTGTGAAAGGGAAATCATGCTTGACAAATCTTCTAGAATTTTTTGAGGATGTTTCCAGTAGAGTGGACAAGGGAGAACCAGTTGATGTGGTATATTTGGACTTTCAGAAGGTTTTCGACAAGGTCCCACAAAAAGAATAATGTGCAAAGTTAAAGCACATGGGATTGGGGGTAGTGTGCTGACATGGATTGAGAACTGGTTGTCAGACAGGAAGCAAAGAGTAGGAGTAAATGGGTTCTTTTCAGAATGGCAGGCGGTGATGAGTGGGGTATCGCAAGGTTCTGTGCTGGGGCCCCAGCTGTTTACACTGTACATTAATGATTTAGATGAGGGGATTAAATGTAGTATCTCCAAATTTGCGGATGACACTAAGTTAGGTGGCAGTGTGAGCTGCGAGGAGGATGCTATGAGGCTGCAGAGCGACTTGGATAGGTTAGGTGAGTGGGCAAATGCATGGCAGATGAAGTATAATATGGATAAATGTGAGGTTATCCACTTTGGTGGTAAAAACAGAGAGACTATTATCTGAATGGTGACAGATTAGGAAAAGGGGAGGTGCAACGAGACCTGGGTGTCATGGTACACCAGTCATTGAAGGTTGGCATGCAGGTACAGCAGGCGGTTAAGAAAGCAAATGGCATGTTGGCCTTCATAGCGAGGGGATTTGAGTACAGGGGCAGGGAGGTGTTGCTACAGTTGTACAGGGCATTGGTGAGGCCACACCTGGAGTATTGTGTACAGTTTTGGTCTCCTAACCTGAGGAAAGACATTCTTGCTATTGAAGGAGTGCAGCGAAGGTTCACCAGACTGATTCCCGGGATGGCGGGAGTGACCTATCAAGAAAGACTGGATCAACTGGGCTTGTATTCACTGGAGTTCAGAAGAATGAGAGGGGACCTCATAGAAACGTTTAAAATTCTGATGGGTTTCGACAGGTTAGATGCAGGAAGAATGTTTCCAATGTTGGGGAAGTCCAGAACCAGGGCTCACAGTCTAAGGATAAGGGGTAAGCCATTTAGGACCGAGATGAGGAGGAACTTCTTCACCAGAGAGTGGTGAACCTGTGGAATTCTCTACCACAGAAAGTTGTTGAGGCCAATTCACTAAATATATTCAAAAAAAAGTTAGATGTAGTCCTTACTACTCGGGGGATCAAGGGGTATGGCGAGAAAGCAGGAATGGGGTACTGAAGTTGCATGTTCAGCCATGAACTCATTGAATGGCGGTGCAGGCTAGAAGGGCTGAATAGCCTGCTCCTGCACCTATTTTCTATGTTTCTATGTTTCTCCTTTCCATACATAAGCTAAGCCCCAGCAATATCAAATATGTGTAAGATTTAAACTGATTGTTAACAAATTCCATGCATAAGCTTATTCCCGAGCAAACTCAAAATCACCAGGTTTTATAAATACCTGGAAAAAGGTAATACAGCACCACAAATCCTTGATCCACTCAGCATTGTAAGATCTCTGCCTAACTATCAAACAGAGGCTACATAGTTAGCAAGTAATTCAAGCCTGTCTGTTTTTGCTCGGAGCAAGAGAGCAGCTAAAGCTACATCTCAACATTCTAGGAGAGTATAAAATGTTTGTGCAGAATACCTATGACAGTGCTCGATACAACACTGTCCCTCCCTGTGGAACTCGCTCACACATAGATGTGCAAATTTATTTCAGAGTTGAGCATTATCTCTAAGACCTGAGTAGGATATTGTGCTCGATTGTGAGAAGGCTCCGGGCTTTTACCCTCTCAGCATACCAACAGGCGAACAGGATTTTATTCTTGTTGCAATGAGCTTTTCTCCTTTGTATAACTTTTCCTGATTTTTCCTTATCTCATTGATTTCGGCAGCAGAGGAATGGTTGATTTGAAACTCCCCTGCAAGACAGTTTAGATCAATCTTGTCCTTAGAATTTACTATTACTGTTACGTACTCTTGTATCATTGTTCAATAAAGGAAACAAAGGAAATGTATTTTCCATGGGAAGAAAACTTCAATATTGGCCTATATTTTTCTCCCTCATATAAATTTATATTCAATATCCAAAATGGAGGTGCTAGTGATTTCCAATTGTGGAGGGGTATTTTTTTCTCTGCTGTGTTTCCTCCTGTTATATTAATTGCTCACAATCTTTTTTTAAAGATACCAGGCAGTAAGTAGCCAAGCAGAGTACGCCTATCACAAAGCAAGCTTGACACCTCTCAATCTATTCAACAAGCTGCTTTGCTAGTCGAGAAATGGAAAAAGTCAACAATTCATTTTTGATGCATCTCTTTTACTGCGAGCTGAAGCGTATGTAACTTCTACCTTATCTAATATCATATTGAAACTACTCCCACTGCTGGTCCAACATTTAACGTGCCTTCTTTTGAAGCTTGGTCATCGTTCAACCACATCAGCAACAACTTGCATTTATATAGCACCTTTAACATAGTAAAATGTCCCAGAGCGCTTCGGAGGAGCGTTATCAAACAAACTTTGACACCGAGCCACATAAGAAGATGTTCGTGCAGATGATCAAAAGCTTGGCCAAAGAGTTAAGTTTTAAGGCTGTTTTAAAGAAGGAAAGAGAGGTAGAGAGGCATAGAGGTTTAGAGAAAGAATTCCAGAGCTTAGGGTCTCGGCAACTGAAGGCTGATTTACTTGAGTTAATTCCCAATCCAACACCTTTATCTTTGACTCCTCTTTTTCTTTGTCTGTTTTCAATTTGACCCTAATTAAAGCCAGGAATATTTAGGTCCCAATCCATGTATATTCCCACGAAGGGGAAGGAAGAGCAATCACAACCAGAACTCCCTGGATGACCAAAGAGTTAGAGACGAGGATGAAGCAGCAATAAGAGGTGTATGACAGATGTCAGCTTGATAATACAAGGGAGAATCAGGCTGAATTTAAAGAGTACAGAGGAGAAATGGAAAAAGGAATGAAGAGGGGCAAAAAGACAGTACGAGAATAGATTGGCGGCTACCATAAAGGGAATCCGATATTCTCTATAGGCATATTAATAATAAAAGGTTTGTCAGAGGAGTGGTGGGGCTGATTTGGGACCAAAATGGAGAACTATTGGTGGAGGCAGAAGACATGGCTGAGGTACTAAATGAGTACTTTGCATCGGTGTTTACCAAGGAAGAAGACTTTGTCAAAGCTATGGTAAATGAGGAGGTTTCCGGGATATTGGAGGAGATAAAAATAGATAAAGAGGAAGTGCTAGAAAATCTGGCAGTATTAAAGTGGATAGGTCATCCAGTCCAGATGGGATGTATTGTGTTCCTCCACAGATGAGGCTGCACACAGGGAGGTTAAAGTAACAGTGACCTCAGTCTTTATTAAGACACTCCAGAGTGAGGAACAGGCCTTAGGGGCCAGCTTATATACAGTGCTCCCAAGGGATGCTGGGATCCCTTGAGACTTCAGGGGATGTGCTTCCTGGTGGCAGAACATGGGAGTGCATACTTTACAGATACACAACATCACTCCCCCCCGAAAGTCAAAGTGAAAACTATTTACAAGGTGAGGCGGTCAGGAGCCTTTCTTTCCCTGGTGGACCACCTCGGTACAAATGTCTGTTCTGGTGTGTTGGCTGTGCCCTTGCTGGGCTGGCGTGTTGTTGGCCCTGCAGGGCTGCTGGGTGAGCCTGGCCTTGCTGGGCTGTTGGGCGTGATGGGTTTGATTTCCTGGTCTGGGCTGGTGTCGTTGATCCTTTGGGTGTGTGTTGTGTGCTCGAAAAAGGTGGTGTCTGCTGTGGGTTGTTCAGGGCAGTCTGTGAACCACAGCCTCGTTTGGTCCAGGTGCTTTCTGCAAATTTGTCCATTGTCTAGTTTGACGACAAACACCCGACTCCCTTCTTTAGCTATCACCGTGCCCGTGATCCATTTGGGGCCATGTCCATAGTTTAGCACATACACAGGGTCATTCAGATCAATTTTCCGTGACACAGTGGCGCGACCATCATTTACATTTTGTTGCTGCCACCTGCTCTCTACCTGATCATGCAGGTTGGGGTGAACCAGCGAGAGTCTGGTTTTAAGTGTCCTTTCATGAGTAGCTCAGCTGGGGGCACCCCTGTGAGCAAGTGGGGTCTTGTGCAGTAGCTGAGCAGTACTCGGGACAGGCGGGTTTGGAGTGAGCCTTCTGTGACTCGTTTAAGGCTCCGTTTGATTGTTTGTACTGCCTGCTCTGCCTGCCCATTGGAGGCTGGTTTAAATGGGGCTGAGGTGACATGTTTGATCCCATTGCAGGTCATGGATTCTTTAAATTCATGATCAGTATGTCAGGCATGCCGTGGGTGGCAAACATGGCCCTCAGGCTTTCAATGGTGGCGGAGGCGGTGCTTCCCGACATTATTTCACATTCAATCCATTTTGAAAAAGCATCCACTACGACCAGGAACATTTTACCAAGAAACGGGCCCGCATAGTCGACATGGATCCTTGACCATATCGACTATGCGGGCTCCGAAAAAAATGACAAACAGATGAAAATTGATGGCGAGCCCGCCTCATTGGACCCGTGGTAAAAACTTTTTAGAAACGGAATGTGCACCAGCTTTCTAGGCCGGCATGAATTTCAGACCCAAAGGCTTTGGAGAGGGTACAGAAGGGATTTACTAGAATGGTTCCAAGGATGAGGGATTGCAGTTACGTGGATAGACTAGAGAACCTGGGGTTGTTCTCCTTAGAGCAGAGAAGGATAAGAGAAGGTTTGATAGAGGTGTTTCAAATTATGAAGGGTATAGATAGAGTAAATAAAGATAAAGGAGGTGTAATTGCCCCGTGCCCGGTTTGGTGCGCAAAATTTGATTTAACTGAATAATTAGACCTGAGCGGGAAGTTGCAGGACTGACGTGGAATTGAGATTTTCCGCCCCCGAATCGAGGTGGAGTGGTATCGGAAGGGCTCTGCGTCCATGCCGGGGAGGTAGCGGGGTGGAGGGGGGGGGCGACGCTCAGCGCCATATTGAATTCCTCGTCGCGGCGCTGATGATGTCAGTCAGTGCAATGCGGACGTGCCGCGTCACGCTTGCATGTCACAACATCCCTCCCCTTTTTTTAAAGGGGGGGGCGCTGCGAGCTCTGCAGCCGCTCTCGTGGTGCCACTGGGCCATGAGGGAGGGTTTTGGCCAGGTCAGTGGCGCGGCACCCAAGAGGGGCTGCAAGAAAGATGGCAGCCGTGGCACTACCACCTCCCCTTTAGGGGCAGCCGTGCTGCCCCAGCCACGACAGTTTTGCGCTGCGCCAATTTCGAGGCCCGCGGGGTAATTTCCCCTGCGGGGCGCAAAGGGGTCGGCGTGGGGCGATAATGGGTCGGTGCACACTGCGATGACGTCATCACCGTGCTTGGGACATTAACAACGGGCCTCGCCGCTAACCATCTTTTCACCTGCCAAGTCCCGGGGGCAATTCTGGGAGGATGGCTCTATAACAAGAAGCCACCTCAGAACAATTTTTTTTTTGAAAGGCCGTCCTTTAACCCCAGAGCGTCTGGAGCACCACTCAGATTATGGAAATTCTATCTTATTAACATTGAAACTGAGGGTCGAATGAGCCTTGAGAAATTTGTTGAAATTTGTGGGGTCAGCTAAGCTGCACAATGCTTAGCAGGCAAAAGGTGCAATCCCATGTCAAATGAGAGAAATGTGCGGGCAATAGGGAAGACTGGATGACACGGGATTTAAAGGTCCGCAGCAACCTGAAGTAACAGGAGCTTAAGTGGTACAAATGTTTCTTATTAGTTCTCAATATCTGGATGAAACTGGTGAGGCCGCATGTGTTGCCCATTCCTAATTGCCCTGAGAAGATGGTGGTGGGCCTTCTCCTTGCACTGCTATATAAGATAGTCACCAAGAAATCCAATAGGGAATTCAGAAGAAACTCCTTTAGCCAGAGAGTGGTGAGAATGTGGAACTCACTATCACAGGGAGCGATTGAAGTGAATAGCATCGATTACTTTAAGGGGGGTTAGATAACCATATGAAGGAGAAAGAAATAGAGGGTCATGCTGATAGGATTAGATGAGGAAAGATGGGAGGAGGCTCGAGTGGAGCATAAATGGACTGGTTGGGCTGAATCTGTGTCATATTTCCTATGTAATCCTATGTAATGCTGCAGTCCTTGTTCTCCCACAATGGCATTAGGTGCGGAATTCCAGAATATTGACCCAATGATGATGAAGGGACAGTAAAATATATTTCTAAGACAGGATAGTGTTTGACTTGGAAGGCAACTTTGTGGTGATGGTGATCCTATGACATTGCTGCTCTTGTCTTTCTCAGTTGTAGAGGTCACAGGGGAGGGAGGTGACTTTGAATTAACCTTGGATAGTTGCTGCAGTGTAGCCTTGAGATAGTACATACTGTGGTGATGTAGGTGGTGGATATTGAGTGGATATATGGTTGTTTGGAGAGACAAAAACACAGATATTTTCTCGTCAAAGCATTAAAGTAGGCCTGAAGGTTTGGACGGTGTTGTGATGGAAGTGCAGTCAGAGAAGTGCTTTAAATGAAGGAGAATGTATTACTAATAATGTGCCTACAATTTTGAATATTCAAGGACTGGAACCTTTTTCTATTCAGGAAATTCGATGAGTTCACAATAGGGGCCCACAATTCAATGTGGATGGCAGCTATTATTCCCTGAACCTTGTTGAAACCTTGCAATCATCCCCGAATGGATGAAATCCCCAGCTTTTCCAAAGGTGGCATTGGTGACCTGGAAAATGCAGGATGAGTTGACACCCTGGGTGACATTACAGAAGTTGCCTTTTGCAGCCTGGAATGTGTCAGTGGCATAAACGTTGAGAGCTATACTCATTTTGACAGCCACTGGCATAGATCAGGTGCCGGTCTGTCTGTAAAAGCTGCACAGGTCATAGCAGGTTTTCTTTGTGTGTGAATCTACGTTTGCAAGGGCACGGCTCCTTACTCATACCCTCAGCAGGTCTCTTTGACCTGCAGACACATATGGGAGAGAGGGTAATTCTGGGTTAGTCCACATGGATAGGTGGTGGGGGGGAAGGAGGTGTGCAAATTTACAGACGATCAGAGAGTCCATCACTCTGGCAGTTTAAAGCCCATTTCAGAAGCTCCCAAGGGAGAAAGAAAGGTTTCCAAAAATATACAAACAAACCTGAGGAATCGGGGAAAGCTGTCCAGGCAGTGAGCTGATCCTGACAAGCCACTGTAGCTGATTTATCGGGTGGTAAGTTGCAATGAGTGCAACAGGGATGATAATGATGGGAATGGGGACATATGACTTTACCTTGCCGATACTGTCCAATTGAGATATCTGCGCCCAAACCACACAAACCGGATATTTTGTGGCCTATAACTGAAGTGTAATTGGATTCCATCCCAATCTGTGCTCCTGCACTGAGTCCCAGCTGCCATTAAGCTCCTCAAGTGCATTTAAAAATCCCAGGTCATTCAAGAGTGCTTTTTCTTTTGAGCGTGGCTGAAGAAGGTAGATACACAGATGAAAAATAAGTTGAAGATTGAAGATGATTGTCCAGCAAAACAGATTGTTCCCTAAATTCTTCTACAGCAACAATTCAGCACATTGATGACACTTTCATCAACAACTCAAAGTTTCACTACAGAATCAAAATTACTGCAAATATCATTGACCAAATGCCTTCACAGGAGATGAAAGAAAAGCTAAGATTGAATGAAATGTCAAGAAATATAGTGCAATTTATTTAGATTGCTATCTAGCAATATAGAAAGCAACAGAATTTTTTTCTTGAAGGCTGGCAGTTTCCCTGGATTAGGTGCAATAACAGCAGAAACATTGACTGATGATCTCTAGCAGACATGTATGAGGGATAGAATTTGTAGAGTATGTAGCTGTAGGTGACAATGATCAATTACAAAGCTCTGGTTTGTAGTTTACTTTGGCATAGCATATTGATGAGACAAACTCAAAGAATTAACTGTACATATTGATAGTCAGACGGGGGGGGGGAGAAATTGGATCTCGTTTCACCTGTTTTCTATACAGAGAATGGGGGCAAGAAGGACCCATTTTGTGGAACTATGTCTTGTATTGCAAGGATGCCTCAAAGATGCCTGATCCCATATTGAATGGAGTTATTTTTCAGGCGAGCACGGTGACTGCCTAAAACAGGCATATAATGAGGAGCCGAATGCCTGTTTTAGGACCCTTTCCGGAAATTCATTCATTTGGGCCTGCTTTGCTCAGGATTACTTGGTCTGCATGCAGCCTAACCAGCTGTCCTTAAATGGATTGTTATTGAATGGGCCTAAAAGAATGACCAAACCCTGTTCACAAATGTACACTAAACTACTTTAAACTAAGCAGAGAGAGAGAAAATATAGTTAATCTAACATCCATCATCAGACTTCCCATACCCGTAAAAGTTTATTGACTGTATCGTGCACAGAAGAGCGAAGATCTGTCTTACATTGTAGTGGCCATGGAATGACCCCATACCTCATCCTTAAACAGGAAAATGAAATACAGAGAAGGCACAATTTCCATGGCTTAGAGCTGAGTTAGCTAAGGTGGGTCAACTCAAACCATATTAGGATGGGAACATACGCAACCAGCTGTGTATGGTTCTGGAAGAAATGGAGGGATTTTTCCACATAGGGAGCTGAGAGTGAGCCAGTAACATGATTAGAAAAGTACAACTCCTGAAAGATATTATCATTAAGTATCTAATGTAAACCATTATACTAAGTTTCCTGAGACCATCGACTGTTTTGTTGTTAAGTGTTAAAGCTCTGCTGAAACAAAAAATATCCCCATTAGAAAAATCAATTGGATTGCTATCAGAGACAAAAAAACGAACAATTTTTGTTCATTTTTAAATATTAATAAATTTTTACATTAAAATGTCAATTCGCGAGTTAAACCTAGGTAAAAGGATTCTTTCCGCCAGTTGGACAAGTAAGAACTGTGTGACAAATTATGTGTTATGACATATTGTTCTTGTATTATTTATGGTATTTGTCTTTTGGTAATAGTGATTCGCTTATTTACTTTAGATGGGATAGAATGCTTTCAAAAATTCACAAGGTCTGTAGGTGGATTGGAAAATGCTGTGGATATTTTTAATGTAAGCTTAAAAAAAATCTAATTAGAGTTCTAAATGTTGTTATTCCACAACTGTGCAATGCCGAATGTAATGCAAGCTTATTCCCTGTGCATGTAATTGTTTATTTGAAATAAAATTTTTCATTGATTTTCAAGTGACAGACAGGGAAATATGACCGAATCCTTGACATTTTCTACCTTAATTACAGCCTAGGATGTATGATGTTGCAGGGGAAGACTGGGGACAGCAGTTAATGGCTATTGTGGAGTCAGTGGTTCAGAACAGAACTAGCGTTCGTAAGCTCTTGTTAAATCAGTACGTTTATTGTGTTGAAGACACCATGGATTGAACCAATAAAACTGCAGCACTTTGCCTTAAAACTGGCAGTTATGCCTGGCAAGAACTCATGAATCATCGCTTCACTATCACTAAATGTAATTGTTGGAGGCATTATGCAGTTGCAGACACTAAAAAGTCGCAATGTTGTGCAGAATATGCTTATAATACAAGTTCTATAGGCCTTGTATGATCTTCCCAAGTTTCTTTTGGCATATAGTTGTATCTGAAGGTAAAATGTATTGCTTTAACACTGTATATATTTTAGTACAAAAGATCCACCACATTTATATATCTCACAGAAGTGCAGTACATTGATCATTTATCCTAAAAGTAATTCAATATAATTTGGTTTAATGTCATGATATTTTGGTTATATATTAACCTAATTTTTAGTTTCCAATGAAATTAGAATTCTCTGTTAGGCATAATATAATGCTATCAACAGTATGATTATAAATGGTTTGGTCTCTCCATTTCTCGCATTTTATTTATTCAGTATGAGTTGTCTATGCAGAATACATTTTCACAATGCACTTATCGTGACCATTGCCTGTTTAATATGAATTAATCTGTCTCCTTATGCAGCTGTTTATGACTACAATTAAACTTGTTTATGTGGCTGATCCAGTAAAATACATTTGTTACCATTCTGTTCTCTTCTACCCTGAATTCTATGCAGACCCATTAGCACGGAGCCCACTGAACATATCTGCATCATTATTCTTTTTTGCATACTGTAGGCCTTTTAAGCTTGCATCTAAAGTGATTTGTAGTGCCAGTCGTTCCAGACAATTTGTAACTATTGAGGTTTATGTAGCAGTATTATTATCAGCCTGGAAAACAATTAGTCCTAATTGGACCAGAACTATGAACAGTAGTGTCTCATTAGTCACTTGCACGGTTCTGTTTCTCTCTTGGATGTTACTATTACAAAGCTACTACAACTTTCACATGAAAAGCCAATCCTATTTCCTTCCTAAAGATATCGGGTGAGACATTGGACCCCATAGTGCTAGCTTTTTTGGGTGCTACGAGTGCTGTTAGGGATCCAAAATTATGTCTGCGGCATGCATACACACTTCTGACATGAACTGTGATGGACGCTCTCGTGGTAAAGGCATTAGCATGAGCAAAGTTAACATCTGTCGGAAGTATGCTGTTAAGTGTGCAATAAAGGTTCAAACTGAGTACTGTTTAACTGAGCAAGGTGCAACTTTGGCTCTTTTTTATTTAGGCCCAAAGTGCCTGACTCTCAAAATGGCTGGCCTTTGATACCATATGCGTGCTGCTCAGAGGCCTCTAACAAAGACACCATTTGGTGGCTACAAACAGAATGTACATACAAGACAATACCCCCCTCTGAGATCTTAACACAGTCTTTCACAGGTTGAGATGGTCCGGTGCTTTGCGCTCCCGGATTGACCATCTCAGTTCGATTCCAGCCTTGGGAGAATGTGTGGGGCCCAGTGGCGGTCCCAGGTTAGCGCCAGATCGGGGAGGCGCAGCGAGGAGAGAGCAGTGGCCTATCAAGGCCCAGCGGCGGTCCCAGGTCGGCAGCAGTTCGGGAGGAGCAGCTAGCTACAGCTGCTGCAGGGTCAAAAGTAAGAAAGAAGTTAAAAAGTAATCGAAGTGTGAGGTCACAGCCAGGAGGGCAAGTGATTGGCTAGTTGATTGGTGAGTAGTTTTTCTTTTTCTATCTTTTTTCTTTTCCTTATCAGTAAGAAACCTTTGGCATTGTTACCAATTAAATTAATCTAAGGGTTAAGTTATGGCAGGAGAGCTCAAACCTGTGTCATGCTCCTCTTGTGCTATGTGGGAAATCGGGGACACTATCAGTGTCACTGAAAACTACATGTTCAGGAAGTGTACCCAGCTGCAGCTCCTGAGAGACTACATTGCGGCACTGGAGCTATGCATGGACTCACTCTGGAGCATCCGCGATGCTGAGGATGTCGTGAATAGCACGTATAGTGAGTATGTCACACCGCAGGTAAAGGTTACACAGCCAGATAGGGAATGGGTGACCATCAGGCAGAGCAGTGGAAGGAAGGTAATGCAGGGGTCCTCTGCAGTCATCACCCTCCAAAACAGATACACGACCTTGGGTACTGTTGGGGGAGATGACTCATCAGGGGAAGGCAGCAGCAGCCAAGTCCATGGCACCAGGGCTGGCTCTGCTGCACAGGAGGGCAGAAAAAAAAGTGGGAGAGCGAAAGTGATGGGGGATTCTATTGTAAGGGGAATAGATAGGCGTTTTTACAGCCGCAAATGAGACTCCAGGATGGTATGTTGCCTCCCTGGTGCAAGGGTCAAGGATGTCTCAAAATGGGCCACATTACAATATAATTCAAAAAGGACAAACAGTGTTAAAAAAAACAAGCCTGAAGGCTCTGAGTCTCAATGCGAGGAGCATTCGTAATAAGGTGGATGAATTGACTGCGCAGATAGCTGTTAACGGGTATGATGTAACTGGGTTTACGGAGACATGGCTCCAGAGTAACCAAGACTGGGAACTCAACATCCAGGGGTATTCAATATTCAGGAAGGACTGACAGGAAGGAAAAGGAGGTGGGATAGCATTATTGGTTAAAGAGGGGATTAACGCAATAGCAAGGAAGGACATTAGCGATTAGCGTGGATGATGTGGAATCTATATGGGTAGAGCTGCGAAACACCAAAGGGCAGAAACCGTTAGTGGGAGTTGTGTACAGACCAACAAACAGTAGTAGGGAGGCTGGGGATGGCATCAAACAAGAAATTAGGAATGCGTGCAATAAGGGTACAGCAGTTATCATGGGTGACTTTAATCTACATATTGAATTCTTCATTAAGCTGGAGAGTGACACAATTAATTCAGAGATTAGGGTCCTGAATTTAAAGAAAGGAAACTTCGACAATATGAGATGTGAATTGGCTAGGATAGACTGGAGAATGATACTTAAAGGGTTGACGGTGGATAGGCAATGGCAGACATTTAAAGATCACATGGATGAACTACAACATTTGTACATCCCTGTGTGGTGTAAGAATAAAAAAGGGAAGGTGGCTCAACCGTGGCTAACAAGGGAAATTAGGGAAAGTGTTAAATCCAAGGAAGAGGCATATAAATTGGCCAGAAAAAACAGCAAACCTGAGGACTGGGAGAAATTTAGAATTCAGCAGAGGAGGACTAAGGGTTTAATTAAGAGGGGGAAAATAGAGTATGAGAGTAAGCTTGCAGGAAACATAAAAACTGACTGCAAAAGCTTCTATAGATATGTGAAGAGAAAAAGATTAGTGAAGACTAATGTAGGTCCCTTGCAGTCAGAATCAGGTGAATTCATAATGGGGAACAAGGAAATGGCAGACAAATTGAACAAATACTTTGGTTCTGTCTTCACTAAGGAAGACACGAATAACCCCCTGAAAATACTAGGGGACCAAGGGTCTAGTGAGAAGGGGGCAACTAAGGGAAATCCTTATCAGTCAAGAAATGGTGTTAGGGAAATTGAAGGGACTGAAGACTGATAAATCATCAGGGCCCGATAGTCTGCATCCCAGAGTATTTAAGGAAGTGGCCCTAGAAATAGTAGATGCATTGGAGGTCATTTTCCAACATTCCATGGACTCTGGATCAGTTCCTATGGATTGGAGGGTAGCTAATGTAATCCCCCTTTTTAAAAAAGGAGGGAGAGAGAAAGCAGGCAATTATAGACTGGTTAGCCTGACATTGGTGGTGGGAAAAATGCCGGAATCAATTATTAAAAATGTAATAGCAACACATCTGGAAAGCAGTGACAGGACCAGTCCAAGTCAGCATGGATTTATGAAAGGGAAATCATGCTTGACAAATCTTCTAGAGTTTTTTGAGGATGTAATTAGTAGAATTGGTACAGGAGAACCAGTGGATGTGATGTATTTGGACTTTCAAAAGGCTTTTGACAAGGTCCCACACAAAAGATTAGTGTGCAAAATTAAGGCACATGGGATTGAGGGTAATGTATTGGCATGGATAGAGAACTGGTTGGCAGACAGGAAGCAAAGAGTGGGAATAACCGGGTCTTTTTCATAATGGCAGGCGGTGACTAGTGGGGATGTTGCAGGGTTCAGTGCTGGGAAACCAGCTATTTACAATATACATTAATGATTTAGACGAAGGAATTGAATGTAATATCTCCAAGTTTGCAGATGGCACTAAGCTGGGTGGCAGTGTAAGCTGTGAGGAGGATGCTGCAGGGGGGCTTGGACAGGTTAGGTGAATGGACAAATGCATAGCAGATGCAGTATAATGTGGATAAATGTGAGTTACCCACTTTGGTGGCAAAAACAGGAAGACAAATTATTATCTGAATGTAGGCTCTTTCTGCTTTCGACAAACTTTTGGTTGCATACGCGTCAGGTTGATGTTTCCCCTACTCATTGGCTTGTTAGAGTACGCAACCAATTCCATATGACGATGTGTCACAGGCCAAAACGAAACATTTACATGGGTCATAATGTACCAGCAGCTTGTTCGAGCAAAGCAGATTGGTGGCTTTCTCGGAAGCTCTGTCTTGCGATGCGCCCCACACCCAGTTGTCGCCTTTTCTCAATAGCATGTGCAGTGGTTCTAGTAAGGTGCTTAATTTAGGTAAAAAGTTACCAAAGTAGTTGAGTAGACCCAGGAACGAATGCAGTTCCATCGCATTCTGCGGCTTGGGTGCATTCTTGTTAGCCTTGGTTTTCACGTCAGTAGATCTGATGCCATCAGCGGTGATTTTCCTCCCAAGGAATTCGACCTCCGGTGCCATGAAGACGCACTTCGAGGGTTTCAGTCTGAGTCCCACTCTATCCAAACACAGTAGAACCTCTTCCAGGTTGTTCAGATGTTCCTTGAAGTCACGACCGGTGATCAGAATGTCATCTTGGAACACGACGGTTCTGGGAATGGACTTCAGTCGACTTTCCATATTCCTCTGGAATATTGCTGCAGCCGAGCGAATTCTGAAACGGCACCTGCGTGCGTCTCGACCATCTCCTGTGTCATATAGGCCACCGTCAAGTAGAGTTTTGTGAATGACTTCCCTCTGGCTAGCATTGTAAACAAGTCATTAGCCTTCGATAACGGGTACTGATCTTGTTTCGAAACCCTGTTGATCGTAGCTTTGTGTTCTCCACAGATTCTGACTGTGCCATCACTTTTCAGCACAGGAATAATGGGGCTGGCCCATTCATTAAATTCGACCGGTGACATGATCCCTTCATGCTGGAGTCTGTCCAGTTCAATTTCGACTTTCTCCCTCATCATATATGGCACTGCCTGAGCTTTATGATGGACGGGTCTTGCATCTGAGTCAACGTGGATCTGCACCTTGGCTCCCGTGAAGTTGCCGATACCCGTTTTGAACAGTGAGGGGAACTTGCTCAATACTTGGGCACATGTATCTTCCTCTGATGACAACGCCTTTATGTCGTTCTAGTCGCATCTGATTTTCTCCAACCAGCTCCTGCCGAGCAGCGTTGGGCCTGGAATAATTTACAGCGGTAATTCGTGAACCGCATCATTATATGACACATTAAATTGTGCACTGCCAATCACCTTTATCAATTCTTTGGTGTACGTGCGCAGTTTGGCGTTAGCAGGGCTCAGTCTGGGCCTCACAGTCTTAGTATTCCACAGCCTGGAGGATCCCTGCATACTCGGTTGAGTAGGTGTCAAGATTTGTGATGGTATGCTGAATGCTGTACAACCTGGCCATGAGGAAAGATTGAAAATGCTGGATCTGTTTTCTTTGGAACAGAGGAGGCTAAGGGGAGGCCTCATTGAGGTGTATAAAATTATGAGGAGCCTGGATAGAGTGGATAGGAAGGACCTGTTTTCCTTAGCAGAGGGGTCAACAACCAGGGGGCATAGATTTAAAGTAATTAGGGGGAGGTTTAAAGGAGATATGAGCAGAAATTTCTTCACCCAGAGGATGATGGGGGGTCTGGAACTCACTGCCTGAAAGGGTGGTAAAGGCAGGAACCCTCACCACATTTAAAAGATACTTGGATGTGCACGTAAAGTGCCGTAACCTACAGGGTTACGGACCAAGAGCTAGAAAGTGGGATTAGGCTGGATAGCTCTTGGTCGGCCGGCACGGACACAATGGGTCGAAATGATCTTCTTCCCTGCTGTAAATTTCTATGTTTCTATGATTCTATGATTCATGAGGGAAAAGCCCTTGCCACCACCCAGCAGGTGAGATGCTCAGGAGCAGGAGCACGAGGAAGAGGAGGAGGAGGAGGAAGAAGAGGAAGATGAGGAGGAGGCAGAGGTGGAGAAAGAGGAAAGGAGGCAGAAAGCTAGATAGTCCTTTTCTGCCCGGGCTATACATGAAGAACTGATTAGAGTCTGAAACCAAATAACCTCAACCCCAATTCCCCATTCACCAACAGTCCGACAGCTCTTATTTTCCTTCTGTCACTGACCATCACATCATCCCTTTGGCCACAATGCAAAAATAAAAACCAACAGAAAATACACATTTGAAATCAAATTTATAAATTAAACCATACAAAATGAAATTATTCACTGTTGTGCATTCCCTTAGTGCCTGTCTTCTGTATGCCTTTGTTTGTCCTTGTGCTCCTACACAGTGCTATCCCATGGCTGCAGCATGGCTTGTGGAAGGCTGCTGACTTTCAGTGGGGGAGACTGCAGATGGCCTTGGAGGGAGACGTCGAGCAGCTCTGGAAGGCCCGGCTTCAGACTGCGCCATCTCGGCATGGGCAGCAGCAGACTGGGCTGGCTGGCTAACAGGCAACAGCAAGAGAACTGGTGGAGTGCCAGGGGTGGGATCACAAATGTTGGCATCGTGAGAGTGCACAGATTGCTGGGCGGCTGTGGCACTGGTATCCACCGCCGTGATGGCAGCAGTCTGAGCTTTCGTGGCAGCAACCTGATCCTGAATGAGTGCAGCCTGAGCTACCACTGCAGCACTGAGACATTTGGTGGAAGCCCCTTGTGCTGCAATGGAACCTGAGACATCAGCTGCATCATGGCTGGGTCCACAAGTGTGTTGTTAGAGTTGGCCACCAGTTCCATGCTGGAAAGGATGGGCTCCAAGCTCTGCGCAAAGTCCTGTGCCAAGTTGGCACCAGAATTCTCCATGTTCCTTGGCATTGAATGCAAGCTTTCTGGCAGGTTTTCCGATGCACCAAGCACTTCCATGTGTAGACCCATCAGCCTTCTTCTGCAGCCTGGCCCATCGAAGTCCTCTTCTGAGACCTCTGCAGCAGAACCCATGTGCAACCTCACCCTTCGGGGAGCTGGCACCTGTGCCATCCTTGCCTCTTGCCCTGGGAGCAGCAGACTCGTGACCAGTGACGCACTAAGTACAGATCACGCCTCTATGCTATCCTCTAAGATACACGCTGTGTCAATATCTGAAACTGGTGGCTGCGAGTTTGAAATGCAGTGTCTGTGTGTCTTTATTATTACTGCTTTCTTGGTCTTTCTCCATGCCTGGCCAACATGGCCCCCATGAAACAGGATAAATGTTGCAGAGTCAAATCTGCCCTGAATTAAACAAAGCAATGCTTTCGAGCCAGAACAGTCCTTGAGGTGAAAACCGCTACCACAGGTACTCTGCCTATCTGTCAGCAAGCTGGAAATAATAATGGCTGACAGAAAAGTTTTCACCGTTAATCTCCAGCTGTGTCCGGCCTGCAACTCGACAGCAGAAGCTGTCGTTGTCAGCGCAGGCAATAGCTGAGGGGGAGAGGCGGATTCTATGGGGGGGTGGGGGGCGGTAATGAGGCGGTGTGCATGGCGATGACACCATCACTGGTGGGTGCCCCTGGATGGGGCACTAGCAGCAAAAACCGAGGCCAATTTCGCTGGGGGCCAGCGAAAACAGATTTGCACCCCATTAACGCCCCCTGGAGGCGCACATGATGTCAATTCCGCCCCCAACGTTCCCAATCATCACTCTCATGCAGGGAGTTAAACTAACTCTTCTGTCTGATTCACCACAGGTAATTGCAAAAAAATCAGTACTTTCTTGCAGACCAGCTTTAGGCCCTATACTTCTGAAGGCAGATTTTCAGTTGAATATATTATACAGGGTGGAATTTTTTCTTTTCCGATGCGCTGGGAGCAGGGTGGTCCAGTGGAGTGGGGGAATGCTGGTCGTTTGGGTCTCCCCGCATGCTATGGAGATTTAACTCCACAGCCTGTGTCTTTTGTCATTGACAGATTCCCTGCCTGGAGGTCAGCCTGATTGATAGGCTTGGCTTCCAGTTGGGCGGGGATGTTCTGGAGGAGGATGCAGGACCAGGTAGGCCCAATCCCCAACCCCGGGGGGGCAGTCCAGTCTCAGGGGGGAGTTTGTAGGGGAGCAGTTTGAAGAGGGGGGAGCTTGGTGGCCGGCAGGAAGCACTTTTGCTCTGACTGGCCCACAACGAGTGCTCTCTGAGACTGTGCTCGCCTCATTGTAGCTGCTGGAATACCCGGCTGGCCACAGTTAAAACTGCAAAGCATGGTTAAATCTGAGGTTTCGAGCCTCATTAACATACTTCAAATGTCAACTTGTCTCCTGGGAGTGGATTGGTTGCCCTGCTCCTTGTTCCAACTCAGTAAAACCTGGAGGTTGGCGGGTTGGAGCCGGCTTCCCAATGTGCTCCGATAGTTTTCCTATTTAACCCCCACCCCGCATCTACTCCCACCCACTCATCCATGTTAAAATTATATAGTGTCAGCCGTGGCTCAGTTGGCAGCACTCTCACCTCTGGGTCAGTAGGTTGTGGGTTCAAGTCCCACTCCAGAGACTTGAGCACAAAAATCTAGGCTGACACTCCAGTGCAGTACTGGGGAAGTGCCGCACTGTCGGAGGTGTGTTCTTTCGGATGAGATATTAACCTGAGGCTCCGTCTGCTCTCTCAGGTGGATGTAAAAGATCCCATGGCACTATTTTGAAGAAAAACAAGGAGTGATCCTGATGATCTGACCAATATTTATCCCACATTCAAACAGAACAAAAACAGATTATCTGGTCATTTCCACATTGCTGTTTGTGGGAGCTTACTGTGGACAAAATTGGTTGCTCTGTTTCCTGCATTACAATAGTGCCTACACTCCAAAAATACTTCATTGGCTCTAAAGCGCTGGGGTCATTAAAGGAGCTATTGAAATGCAGGCCCTCAAAACTGCCACCAGGCTCATAGTCTACAGGGTTGTAGTAATACCCTGTATGGCTCAGAGACATGGATCATGTACAGTAGACACCTCAAGTCGCTGGAGAAATATCACCAACGATGTCTCCGCAAGATACTACGAATCCCCCGGGAGGACAGGCGCACCAACATCAGTGTCCTCGTCCAAGCTAACATCCCCAGCATTGAAGCACTGATCACACTCGATCAGTTCCACTGCGCAGGCCACATAGTTCGCATGCCAGACACGACACTCCCAAAGCAAGTGCTCTATGCGGAGCTCCTTCAAGGCAAATGAGCCAAAGGTGGGCAGTGGAAACGTTACAAGGACACCTTCAAAGCCTCCCTGATAAAATGCGACATCCCCACTGATACCTGGGAGTCCCTGGCCAAAATCGCCCTAAGTGAAGAAAATGCATCTGGGAGGGCGCTGAGCACCTCGAGTCTCAATGCCGAGAGCGTGCAGAAATCAAGTGCAGGCAGCGGAAAGAGCGTGCGGAAAACCAGTCCCACGCACCCCTTCCCTCAATGACTATCTGTCCCACCTGTGACAGGGACTGTGGCTCTCGTATTGGACTGTTCAGCCACCAAAGAACTCACTTCAGGAGTGGAAGCAAGTCTTCCTCGATTCCAAGGGACTGCCTATGATGATGATGGTATAAATGCAAGTCTTTTTTTTAATATTGTTTAATACATTTGACAATGCTACAAGTGTCCGGACAAATATATTTATGCAAGTGTGGATTTCAATTGGATTCACAGTCTTGCACTGGATACATCCATTTATGTGTGTGATGATTTGTTCAATTCACAAGTATCCAGATAATTGGGTCTGTGAGCTAAGGTGTAACCAGACATTTACACCGGGCACACATTAGCTGGCTCAAGTTACAGTAAATCGCTGGTAGTTACATTTTTCCATCCATTAGCAATTTAAATCAGTGAACTCATTTGATCTAGAAACAAACAGCATAGTCTGCTTCTCTTACTAAAATGTTTTAAAAGGATTCAAAATTGTAACATTGACATTGTGTCAATCATTTTGATTGCTGAAAGAACATAACAAAAAGTAGCTATATATTTTCATGCATCTTTTCCATTTGGGACTATACAGCAATTGCAATTAATGAACACAGAACAGTGGGAAGTTACACAAAACTATTGAGCCCTAAAATGCAATACCCTCCCCTTCGTTATATTCCACCATCTTACTTAATTATTCAATCAGGGACTTCACTCAGTTAGGCATTATGGGGTCGAAATTGATCAAAGGCAAGTTCTGCCCATTTACTGTCGAAAAGACTGCTAAGATCCTGATGGTACTTTGGGCGGAACTTTGGTCAAAAATGGGGGAAAAAAAGCGCCTGGTGGCAAAAATGGGCGTTACACGCTGATTCTGGGTGGCAGAGGGCGGTGGGGGGGGGGGGGGGGATTCTGGGTGGTAGAGGGCAGTAGGGGGCGATTCTGGGTGGTAGAGGGCGGTGGGGGGGGGGGGGGGATTCTGGGTGGCAAATGGAATTCTGGAGAAAGTTACACTGAGGCTGGAGTCAGGTCTAGGAAAGGGGGACACACGAAAAAAAAATTCAAAAATAAAAACAAAAAAAATCACAAAACCTTCAGAGGACCCTTTAACACAAAATCGCTGTAAAAGAAGTAAAAAAAAATCTCACTTACCTTTTCTTGCAGGTCTTCACACCTACCGCCTAGGTAAGACCTGCAAAACGCGGCGGTCTTTTCTCCTGCAGGGGCGGAGGACTGTGCGGATGAATCTCTCACGAGAGTGGGCAGGTGGACCTTTTTCGGCTTTGTACACTGACGCTCCCCAGCAGTCCTTCCAAACCGCCGGCGTGAGCACTTCACCAATCTCCCACGGAGGGGAGAGCCCCAAAAGAAACAGGGAAACCACCGATTTTTCTCGGCGGAAGCCGGCGGTAGAACCATCAATTTCGGCCCCTATGTGGTTTAAGAACATAAGAACACAAGAAATAGGAGCAGGAGTAGGCCATACGGCTCCTTGAGCCTGCTCCGCCATTCAATAAGATCATCGCTGATCATCAACTTCAACTCCACTTTCCCGCGTGATCTCCATATCCCTTGAATCCCCATGACTCCAAAAATCTATCTATCTCAGCTTTGAATATATTCAGAGACTCAGCATCGTCAGCCCTCTGGGGCAGAAAATTCCAAAGATTCACAACCCTCTGAGTGAAGAAATTCTTTCTCATCTCTGTCATAAATGACCCACCCCTTATCCTGAGACTATGTCCCCTAGTTCTAGACACTCTAGCCAGGGGAAATAACCTCTCTGTATCTACCCTGTCAATCCCATTCAGAATCTTGTATGTATCAATGAGATCACCTCTCATTCTTCTTGACTCCACAGAGTATATGCCCATTCTACACAATTTTTCATCATAGGACAGCCCTCTCATCCCAGGAATCAATCTAGTGAACCTTCATTGCACCGCCTCCAAGGCAAGTACATCCTTCCTTAGATAAGGAGAGCAAAACTGTGCAGAGTACTTCAGCTTTACCAAGGTCCTGTACAATTATAGCAAGACTTCCTTATACTTATGCTCCAACACCCTTGCAATAAAGGGCATCATGCCATTTGCCTTCCTTATTGCTTGCATGCTAGCTTTGTGTGTTTCTTGCACAAGGACACCCAAATCTCTCTGAATATCAACATTTAAAAGTTTCTCACCATTTAAAAAAATATTCTGTTTTTCTATTCGTTTTCCTACATTATACTCCATCTTCCACCTTACTGCCCACTTTCTTAATCTATCAATATCCCTTTGCAGATGCTTTGTGTTCTCCTCACAGCTTACTTTCTCACCTGGCTTTGTATCATCAGCAAACTGGGATACATGACACTCGATCCCTTCATCTAGGTCATTAAATAGATTGTAAATAGCTGAGGCCCCAGCACTGATCCTTGCAGCACCCCACTAGTTACAGCCTGCCAACCTGAAAATGACCTGTTTATCCCTACTCTATGTTTTCTGCCAGTTATCCAATCCTCTATCCATGCTAATACATTATCTCCAATCCCATGTTCCCTTATCTTGTGTAATAATCTTTGATGTGGTACTTTATCAAATGCCTTTTGCAAATCCAAATATACTACATTTTCCTTAAAGTGCCGTAACCTACAGGGCTATGGACCAAGAGCTGGAAAGTGGGATTAGCTGGATAACTCTTGGTTGGCCGGTGCGGACACGATGGGCCGAAATGGCTTCCTTCCTTGCTGTAAATTTTTATGATCCACTGGTTCCCCTTTATCTACTCTGCTACTTACATCCTCAAAAAACTCTAATAAATTTGTCAAACGCAATTTTCCTTTCATAAGGGAATTAAAGGTTATGGGGAGCGGGCGGGTAAGTGGAGCTGAGTCCACGGCCAGATCAGCCATGATTTTTTTGAATGGCGGAGCAGGCTCGAGGGGCTAGATGGCCTACTCCTGTTCCTAATTCTTATGTTCTTATGTTCTTATGTAAAACCATGTTGACTCTGCCTAATCAGATTATCTAAGTGCCCTGAAAGAACTTCCTCAACAATGGATTCCAGTATTTTCCCGACGACTGATGTCAGGCCAACTAGTCTATAGATCGCTGTTTTCTCTCTCCCTCCTTTCTTGAATAGCAGTGTTACATTTGCTACCTTCCAATCTGTTGGGACCGTTCTAGAATCTAGGGAAATTTAATAGATCAAAACCAATGCATCCACTATCTCTGCAGCCACCTCTTTTAGAACCGTAGGATCCAGGGAATTTGCCAGATTTAGGTCCCATTACTTTCTGTAGTACTTTTTCTCTACTTATATTAATTACATTAAGTTCCTCGCCCTCATTAGACCCTTGGTTACCCATCATTTTATGTATGTTTTTTACATCTTCTACTGTGAAGACAGATTCAAAATATTCTCTAAGGGACCAATGTTTACTTTAGCTACTCTCTTCCTTTTCACATACTTATAGAAGCTCTTACAATCTGTTTTTATATTTCTTGCTAGTTTTCTCATAAATTTACTATATACCCAGAGCTATTCTAGCCTTATTGTTATTATTTGCAACTTTAGAATGAGTCAGGAGTGCTTCAGAAATCTTTTTGATACAAGAGGGAATTATGACTGGATCAATTATGCAATATTTGATTATGCTAATTAAATGCATAATCATCGCTTTAAAAAGCATTTACTGGCCCAGAGTTTGCTGGAACACATGCCGTGAGTTGGATGTTTTTTCCTCGCTTTTCAGTTGCAATTATTTTTGCACTGCAAATTGCTGGAAATGTGAATTGAAGGAAGGGTAGGTGTTTTCAATCAGGGTGTGAGAAAGGAGCTTGATAGGCGTAAGGCAGTGGATGTGGTGTACTTTGATTTCAGTAAAGTTTTTGATACAGTTCCACTGAAAAGGGTGGTACTGAAAAAAAATAAAACGGGAATCTGTGAAAATATTTTACGATGGATTCATAATTGGTTGACCAATAGAACCTAAGGGTAGCGTCATCTGCCTGGGAGAATGTTGCCAATGGGGTCCCACAGAGGTCTGGTTTGAGACCTCTTTTATTTAATATCTTCATAAATTATCTGGTGCTAGGAGTCACAAGCATATTTGCTAAATTTGCAGATAATACAAAGCTAATGAAGGTGGTAGACTCCAAAGCTGAACAGAATAAGCAGTAAGAGGATTTGTATATTCTTGGGAATTGGGCAGACAAGTGGCTAATGAAATTCAAGGCAGAGAACGGCAAAGTGTTACACATGGGAACACAAAATCCAGGAAGAGAGTATTAGTTAATTGGAAAGAAAACAATATTGGCCTGGATTTTGTGGCTGGAATAATGGGGAGGTTATCAGTGCTCACGTTTATTAAGGAATAAATTGAACAGCAACTTTCAAGCTGGGGTATTCTAACACTAGTGGTGAGGAAAATGCTTTTATTGGATGTTATTGATGTTCATCTAAAGAAGAAAGGAGCCACCAGCAGCGGTTAGTGTCGCTTTAGAAGCAATAGGTCACAGCTCATGAATCCACTCGAATTGTTTGAGAAGATAATTGAATCAGTTGGATAAAGACTATTTTTTGAATACAATTTACTCGGATATTTGGTACGCATTCCACATCTGAGGCTATTGAAGAACATATAAAAGCTCGTGGGTCGAATAGCAAATTACCTACCAAAATGCGAAATACTGCTTGTGCAAGAAATCTGAAATTAAAAACAGAAAATGCTGGAAATGCTCACCAGGTCAGGCAGCATCTGCGGAGAGAGGAGGGAGGGTTACTGTTTCAGAGTAATGCCCCCTGACTTGCTGAGTGTTTCCAGCAGTTTCTGTTTTTTTTAGAAATTTATCACGCTGGATTGAAAATTAGCCTCACTCTTGTCAAGGGAACAGTAATTAGCAGAGTTTTATTGAGGTTTGTTTTCTGTCTCTTATGTTAACATTAGTGAAGCCTTACATTGGGGGTGGGGGGTGCGGTGGGGCGATACTTTGTGAAAATGCAAAGTGTGCTGATCGTGCCAAGATTTAAAAGTTATGAGGACAAGTAGTTAAAATTGAGAGTGGTTACAATCCAGGCTTTAGGCCATCTCGAGGGCAATTAGGGATGAGCAATAAATGCTGGCCTTGCCAGCTATGCCCACAACCCAGGGCCACGGTAATGTGGATGGAAGCAGGTCCGTAATTTAATCTGTGCTTACAGAGCCCGAAGCCACGAGAACAATCGTGACAACATCAAGTCAGACTGGAAAAGAGGAATTGCTCTCCCTATACAACAACATTCCCATCAAAAGTATTGCACGTCAGGGCTGGGATTTCCTCAATTATGCCGAAATTACATCAAAGTTTACACCAATCTTCTTAACGGCAATTTACACTAAATTCCCTAAGAAATCTCATCAACATACACCTGAATATAAAAACCAGCATAAAACAAGCGGAAATCAGCATAACCAGTCAGGGCCTGAGGGCAGCACTGAGCATACACCATCCAGCTTCTTTAAGCCCTTCTTTATCTTAATAATGTGATAACATTTGAAGCCATCGAACCAACATTTATGTATATTAAGCCAGAGTTCACCTCCCCTTTACGAGGTGCTGGCTGTCTTAAAGTGATGACAGAGACACCCGATATTGCCTCCCACCAACCCCCACCCCCTCCAAACAGATATGCAGCCGATGAATAGTGCGGGTAGCACTGGCTGCCTGCCTGACTCATCATAATGAGGTCCCAGCACAAATTTAACTTGTGGCCGAGATATCCGATCATGCCCAAAAACAGGCACAATGGTGCAGGAGCTAGGGCAGGGGATCGGATGCCACAGGTGAAAGCTCCCCGTTGAGTAAATCATATATTAGCTCTGCTGCAGAGGGCTCAGATGCCAATTTCAAGGGGCCAGCGTACCGAAGGACGCTACCCCAGGAAATACTAGTTGTACTGGGAAGCCTGCCAAATAGCTCTTCCTCTTCTTTCATATGGCAGTAGCAAAGCTAATCAAATGTCAATATCTAAGTTGGAGATCCAAATTTTCCAGTGTAACAGCGTGGATACCTTGCAGGCCACCGGCGAATTTCCTCTGAGGGCAGTGCTCAATGATGTGCTCCAGGGTCTGAGTAGGAGCTCCACAGTTGCATGATGGGGACGCTTCAATCTTCCGTCTATGGAGAAAGTGGCAGCATTTTGTCTGAATGTGTATGCCTTCACAATAGACGGTATCGGTTACTGTTGCTTGGCCCATTGGTATAATGTCTGTGGCCGTCTCAGTTTCCATTTACCTTGGGAGAGCTCGTGCACAGTGTCGTAGAACATGGAGGATCCAGCTTCAATTATGTCACGGCTTTGCACAGAGCATGGAGACCCATTTGTCCAGCATAGAAGCTAAATTGACATTCGTCTGAAGTTTAGAATTTTTGCTTATTGTGTTGAAGTCGAAATAATAGTAATTTATATCTATTCTTAGGTGTGATTCAGAATTGTTGCAAAACTGGCTGTTAAAAACTCACCAGGGCAGGGATGAGTGCAGCCTTGTGCTACAGCATTATCAGCTCTCACCATCATCATAGGCAGTCCCTCAGTGTCGAGGAAGACTTGCTTCCACTCTAAAAGTAAGTTCTCAGGTGATTGAGGAGTCCAATGCGGGTGTCATGTATCTCACACTACTGTACATAACTGTATTTTACCATGCTATACATGACTGTAACTAGAGATGACCTGTAACCACTAGCTCACCTTACCACCAGGGGTGCACTTGCAGGAGATACTGGATACCTGCCCCAGACAGGTATATAAGGACAGGTCTCAGGCAAGTGTGGCATTCGAGAGCTGTGTAATAAAGGTGCAGGTCCTGAGTAACCTTGACTTCAGTATGTGCCTCGTGTGAATCTGTACTGCAGGGACAGGATTTTACAGTGGCGACGAGTTACGGGATTACAGAATCCACAGAATGGCGACCAACAGCTCAGAGGAAAAATACAATGCTTGAGATAATTGGGAGGACTTTATAGAAAGGCTCCAGCAAAGCTTCGTAACAAAAGACTGGTTAGATGACGATAAGGCAGACAAGAGAAGAGCCTATCTCTTGACCAGCTGTGGCTCGAAAACATACATCTTAATGAAGGACCTGCTGGCACCCAAGAAACCAGCAAGCAAGTCATTTGAAGAGTTGAGCACACTGGTAAGAGACCACCTGAAGCCAGAGAGCAACCTACACATGGCCAGACACAGGTTCTACAACTGCAGACGCTGTGTGGGCCAGAGCATACCCGACTTCGTGGCGGAACTTCGGAGGTTGGCTAGCTCCGATGAATTAAGGAGAGAAGTACTGAGAGACTTTTTTATTGAGGGAATAGGCCACGCAGGCATATTCCGAAAGCTCATAGAGACCAAGAACTTGACCCTAGAGGCAGCAGCACTGGTTGCACAGACATTCTTGGCAGGAGAAGAAGAAACGAGGTTGATCTACACTGCAGGTACGACAACTAACGAAACATCGGAACAAGGGGTTCACAGCGGGAAACAAGCCGATACCCCCACACACAGACAAAGGCAGGAGAGCAGGCCCTCAACAGCAGGCAGTGGCGCCAGAAGCCATCAAGGGCCACATGACGGCCGTTCACACCTCATAAGCCCACAATGCGAGCAATCAACCACAAACTGAGAGAAGCTCAAGAGAGATCAGCCAGACGCAGCTCATCCTTTGGAAACAATGGAAGCGGTCTGTGCTGGAGATGTGGGGGAAAGCACTCATCAAGGGAGTGTCGATTTCAGCATGCTGTTTGCAGAAACTGCGACTATACAGGGCATCTGGCCTGCATGTGCAGAAAAACGGGAGCTCGGCTGGTATACGAATCGGAAGGGTCGGAAAGTGGACCAGAAGACGGTGGGGACAGTACCCGGGACACCGAGGTACAGCGGGTCAACACGATCAATGGTCACTGCTCTTACAACAAGACGCCTCCAATAATAATGAGGGTCCTACTCAACAGGATAACCGTCAACATGGAGCTGGATACGGGAGCGAGTCAATCTCTCATGAGCGCTCAACAATTTAAACAGCTGTGGCCACACAAAAGAGACAGACCAAAGCTCATAAGGGTCGACACCAAACTAAGGACTTATACCAAAGAAATCGTCCCAGTCCTTGGCAGCGCCATGCTCTCAGTCACACACAAAGGGACAGTGAATCGACTTCCCCTGTGGATTGTCCCCGGAGATCTCCCAGCACTGCTGGGGAGAAGCTGGCTGGCAAAACTAAATTGGAAATGGGATGATGTTCACGCCATGTCGTCAGAGGAACGGACTTCCTGCTCAACAGTTCTAAGTCGATTTGAACATCTCTTTCAGCCAGGTGTGGGCACCTTCAAAGGGGCTAAAGTCAAAATCTACATCACACAGGATGCTAGACCGGTCCATCACAAGGCTAGAGCTGTGCCTTATGTGATGAGGGAAAAAATTGAACATGAACTGGACAGGCTTCTGCGGGAAGGCATTATATCACCTGTGGAATTTAGCGACTGGGCAAGTCCCATCGTTCCAGTCATGAAGCCTGATGGATCCATACGAATCTGTGGGGACTACAAATCTACCATAAACAGAATCTCCCTACAGGACCAATACCCGCTGCCCAGAGCAGAGGATTATTTGCCACATTGGCTGGAGGAAAACTTCTCTCAAAATTAGACCTCACATCTACATATATGACGCAAGAATTGACCGACGAGTCTAAGCTACTCACCACCATCAACACACATCGAGGCCTTTTCATATACAATCGATGCCCATTCGGCATCAGGTCGGCAGCTGCTAAATTCCAGCGCAACATGGAGAGCTTGCTCAAGTCCATCACGGGGACGGTGGTATTTCAAGACGACATACTTATCACGGGCAGAGACACCTACTCCCATCTCCGCAATTTGGAGGAAGTACTAAAGCGGTTGGATCGGGTAGGCCTAAGAGTTAAGAAATCCAAGTGCCTGTTTCTCGCGCCCGAGGTTGAATTTTTGGGCAGAAGGATTGCCGCTGATGGAATCCGCCCAACAGAGTCCAAAACTGAAACGATTTGCCCAGGCCCCGGAATGTCTCAGAACTGTGTGCCTTTCTTGGGCTACTTAATTACTTTGGGAACTTTATGCAGAACTTAAGCATGCTGCTGGAGCCTCTCCATGTGCTACTCAGGAAGGGGTGTGATTGGTTTTGGGGGGACGCCCAAGAACGCGCCTTCAATAAGGCACGCAACTTTCTGTGTTCCAACAGTGTTTTGGTTTTCTTTGATCCAGGTAAAAAGCTAGTTCTTACATGCGATACGTCAGTGTACGGGGTCGGGTGTGTTTTACAACATGTCAATAGTGCGGGTAAATTACAACCCGTAGCCTATGCCTCTAGGTCACTTTCGCGGGCGGAGCGCGGGTACGGAATGGCGGAGAAGAAAGCGCTCGCGTGCGTGTATGGTGTCAAAAAGATACAGTTATGTACAGTAGTGTGAGATACATGACATCACCCTCCCCCAAGATCTTATTGTCTTTATAGGTTCAGTCTCTCAGGTGGTCTACGCTCTCTCGTGGAGCGTCTTAGTTGTGGTTCAGTTGTTTGCCTTGGTGCCTGTTTTTCTTTCGGTGTGATTGCTGGTATCTCACCTGGGCTGTCTGTTTCACTCAGTATGATTGTTGGTGTCTCGCCTGAGCTGTCTGTTGGGATTGCCCTTTCCTCAGGCTGTTCCCTCTATCTGTCCACCAGGTGTGGTGTGAGTTCCACATTGTAGTCTGTTTCTGGTTCAGCATTATTGTTGGTAAATCTACTTTTGACTTCGTTTACATGCCTCCAGCAGGTTTGGCCATTGTCCATTTGTACCACCAGTAGCCTGTTTCCTTCCTTGCCTGTTACTGTCCCTTCAAGCCATTTGGGATCCCTGCCATAGTTTAGCACAAACACTTTGTCCCCTATCTCATTCCACCTCCCCCTCGAATTTCGGTCATGGTACTCGGTTAGCTTACAGCGCTTTGCCTCAACAATTTCATGCATGTCTGGGAAGATTAATGAGAGCTTAAGATCCGTTTCATCAATAGTTGCGCGGGGGGATCTCCAGTCAATGAATGCAGACGAGATCTGTATGCCAGCAGCAGTCGCGACAGGTGGCCCTGCAGCACGGGACCTTGGATTTAGAGCATGCCTTGTTTAATGATCTGCACAGCTCACTCCACTTGACCGTTGGAAGCCGGCTTGAACGGTGCCGTCCTAACGTGATTTATGCCGTGGTCACTCATAAAATCTTGGAATTCTGCGCTGGTGAAGCACAGACCATTATCACTGACTAATATGTCAGGAATGCCATGCGTTGCGAACATGGTTCCAAGGCTCTCCATAGTGGTGGAGGTGGTGCTCGAGTTTAAAATGGTGCATTCGATCCACTTTGAAAATGCATCTACAACTACGAGGAACATTTTGCCCATGAATGGGCTCACATAGTCTACGTGTACCCGCGACCATGGTTTGGTGGGCCAGGGGCTCAGGGGGGCCTCCCTGGGGGCATTACTGAGTTGGGCACAGATGGTGCACCATCGGACGCAGAGCTCCAAGTCCGCGTCAACGCCAGGCCACCAGACGTGGGATCTAGCTATGGCCTTCATGCGAACGATCCCTGGGTGCTCGTGGTGGAGCTCCCGGACAAATGACTCTCTGCCTCGCAGAGGCATAATGACTCGGCTGCCCCACATCAGGCAGTCTGCTTGTAGTGACAGCTCATGCATGCGCCTATGGAAAGGTTTGATCTCCTCGGGGCAGGCATCGCGAGCCTCTGCCCAGTCACCAGTTAAGACACATCTTTTTACTAGGGATCGCTGGTCGTCCAGGCTCTGATTTGGCGAGCCGTCATGGGTGAACCTGTGGACTCAAAGGCATTGATTGCCATGACTATCTCACAGTCCTGTTCGTTAGACCCTTCCGTGGTCACCAGGGGTTGCCTATTAAGCGCGTTGGCACAGTTGTCTGTGCCTGGTCTGTGCCTTATGGTGTAATCGTAAGAGGCCAGCATGAGTGCCCACCGTTGAATGCGCGCCGAGGCGTTAGCATTTATTGCCTTGCTCTCGGATAGTAGGGACGTGAGGGGCTTGTGGTCGGTTTCTAACGCGAAGTTGGCCCCGAAAAGGTATGCTCAAAATCTAAGGTCCTACGCTGCAGGGCCGCCTGTCGTGACTACTGCTGGCATACAGATCTTGTCCGCATTCATTGACTGACGTTCCCCCCGCGCAACTATTGATGAAACGGACCTTAAAGACAAGGCTCTCGTTAATCCTCCCAGACATGCATGAAATCATTGAGGCAAAGCGTCGTAAGCTAACCGAGTACCATGACCGAAATTCGAGGGGGAGTTGGAATGAGATAGGGAACAAACTGTTTGTGCTAAACTATGGCAGGGATCCCAAATGGCTTGCAGGGACAGTAACAGGCAAGGAAGGAAACAGGCTACTGGTGGTACAAATGGACAATGGCCAAACCTGCCGGAGGCATGTAGACCAAGTCAAAAGTAGATTTACCAACAACACTGCTGAACCAGTAACAGACTACAATGTGGAACTCACACCACACCTGGTGGACAGACAGAGGGAACAGCCTGAGGAAAGGGCAATCCCAACAGACAGCTCAGGCGAGACACCAACAATCATACTGAACGAAACAGACAGCCCAGGTGAGATACCAGCAATCACACCGAAAGAAAAACAGGCACCAAGGCAAACAACTGAACCACAACTAAGACGCTCCACGAGAGAGCGTAGACCACCTGAGAGACTGAACCTATAAAGACAATAAGATCTTGGGGGAGGGTGATGTCATGTATCTCACACTACTGTGCATAACTGTATCTTACCATGCTATACATGACTGTAACTAGAGATGATCTATAACCACTAGCATATCTTACCACCAGGGGTGCACTTGCAGGAGACACTGGATACCTGTCCCAGACAGATATATAAGGACAGGTCTCAGGCAAGTGTGGCATTCAAGAGCTGTGTAATAAAGGTGCAGGTCCTGAGTGACCTTGACTTCAGTATGTGCCTCATGTGAATCTGTACTGCAGGGACAGGACTTTACAGCGGGACCTACAGTCTCTGTCACAGGTGGGGCAGATGGTGGTTGAAAGAAAGAGTAGATGGGGAGCCTGGGTTGACGCATGCTCCTTCTGCAGTCTACGCTTGGTTTCTGCTTGTTCTTAACGATGGGACTCGAGGTGCTCAGCACCCTCCCGGATGCTCTTCCTCCACTTTGGGCGGTGGTGGGCCAGGGACTCCCAGGAGTTGGTGGAAATGTTGCACTTTATTAAGGAGGCTATGAGGGTGTCCTTGAAGCATTTCCTCTGCCCACCTGGGGCTCGCTTGCCGTGTCGGAGTTTCGCGTAGAGTGCTTGTTTTGGGAGTCTCGTGTCGGGCATGCGGACAATGTGGCCCAACCAACGGAGCTGATCAAGCATGGTCAATGCTTCGATACTGGGGATGTTGGCCTGATCGAGGACACTGACATTGGTGCATCTATCCTGCCAATGGATTTGCAGGATCTTGCGGAGGCAGTGATGGTGATACTTCTCCAGCGTTTTGAAGTGTTTACTGCAAATAGTCCACATCTCTGAGGTATATAGGAGGGTGGGTATCACTACTGGCCTGTAGATCATAAGCTTGGTGCAGTATTTGAGGTTCTGGTTTTCAAACACTCTCTTCCTCAGGCGACCGAAGGCTGCACTGGCACACTGAAGGTGGTGTTGAACCTCATCGTCAATGTCTGCTCTTGCTGACAGTAGGCTCCCGAGGTATGGAAAATGGTCCACGTTGCCCAAGGCCTCGTCGTGGATTTTGATAATTGGGGGCAGTGCTGTGTGGCGGGTCAGGTATTTAGAGAACCTTTCTCTTACGGATGTTTAGCCTATGGCCCATACTCTCGTACACCTTGCTATAACCTGTGCTCCTCTCCTCCTGATTTTCTACCATGTGCTCCACCGAAGTGGTGACTTAACACCAAAAAGCAAAAGAGGAAATTCTGTTTCTTAATACACTTCACCCACTATTGGGCCCAATTTTCCCCAACCCCTTTTTTCGGCGCACTTACCCTAAATGCACCGACTTTGCGTGCTGGAAACTGCGCCGAAAAAAAGCGGCCCCATCCTGCCCACTCTGCCAAGTCTCCCATGTCCCAGCGTGGCGTACATAGTGCAGCGGGAGGTGGAGCAACAGCCCAGCGCAGAAAGCACTGCCGGCAGCTGCGCGCATGCGCAGTGGAGTCTGCGCGCATGCTCCTCACCCTCCCAGCGTGTCCTGCGGGCTGTAGCAGGACCCGATGCTCGCAGCCCCTATCCCTGGCCGAGTGGCCTCCTGGGCTGGCCGGCCCGCCCGCTGACTTCCCGGGCCGAGGTAGGACTTGAGTTTTATTTTTTATTTATTGATGGTTGTGCTTTGTTTAGTGAGGAGCGTTTTGATTGGGCGGGGTGGAGGAGGAGAGATTTGATGGAGGGAGGGCGGTTAGAGTTTTGATGGGGTAGGGGGGGAGAGTGTTTTGATGGGGGGGGGCGGGGGGGAGGGGGTGACTTTAAAAAAAAACTTGTTTCTGGCATAAATGTAGGAGTTCTAATGTTTATTTGTTATTGATTGATTGCTTATGACTTTTTGTGCTTTATTTAGTGCTTTGTAAGTCTTGGTGCAGGTCCTCTCAGCTTCCTTGTATGTTTTATTTATTATTGAATGCTTATTGTTGTGCTTTGTTTAGTGCTTTGTAAGTCTTGGTGCTTTAAATGTACTAACCTGCGCCGAATTCTTAACTGCCCGCAATGTTTTTCAGAGCTGGCCACATACGCTGACTTAAATCGATTTGGAGTAAGTGGCATAAATGGCCAAAACTGGTGTAAGTGGCTGGGAACGCCCACTTTTGGAAAAAAAAACTCAACTAAAAAAAAATCGTACCTAACTGAGTTACTGTGGAGCAAGTTTAGTGGGGAAAATGGCGTTTTTTAACTTATGCCAGAAAAAACAACTGACTCCAAAAAAATTGGAGCAAGTCATGGCCAAAATTGGGCCCAATGGGCTCAAGTTTCGGACCCCCGCTAGAACGGCACACATTGGAGAGGCTCGCCTAATTTATAGAACAGAAATTGCACCGAATACTTACCTTGCGATTCTCTGATAGCTGGAGGCCCGTTTCCAGTTCGGTGCGGTGCAGCTGGGGGCAGAGCTACAGCCCTGCGCCAAAAACAGTTCCGGCAGCTGCGCGCGTGCGCAGTAGCTCCTGGCCCTCCCAGCGCGTCCTGTCTCCGGGCAACGACCCTATCCCTGGCCGAAGGGACGTTGCCCCTATCCCGGGCCTAGTGGCCTGACACCTCTTACCTCGTCGACGGCGGGGCCCGCCTATCCCGGCATCTCGCTAGGGGCGGGCCCTGCCCAAAGTCCTCGGCGGCGGCCTGGCATCTTCTGCTTGCGGGCCCCGCCCGAAGAATCATCTGCGGCGGCAGGGCCCGCCCGCCCGGCATGTTGCTGGGTGCGGGCACTGCCCGAAGTCCTGGGTGACAGCCGGGCCCACCTGACAGGCATCTCCTGGGGGGGGGGGCCTTGTCCAGCATGCTGTTGGGGGGCTCCCGGTGCTGCAGTAGGTGAGTAGAAACTAAATTTTTTATTTATTGATTGATTTTTTATTATTTTTTTTAATTTTTAATTTTTTTATTTTTATTTTGTTTGATTTATTGGTTGATTTATTGATTTATTTACCATTTATTATTGATGATGGCTCTTTATTTGTAAAAGTGAAGTGTTTAATGTTGTAAACTTCCCTTCCCCCCCCCACCCTTCCAATCTCTCGTTCCCTACGCCTGATTTCTAAAGTGTAGGCAAGGTTTTTCTGAGCGTACAAAAATCTACACTTCCTCCATTCTAAGTTAGTTTGGAGTAAGTTTTCGCTGCCTAAACTTGCAAAACAGGCGTAAGTGGCTAGACACGCCCCCTTTTGAAAAAAAAATCTATTCTAAAATGAAACGATTCTAACTCACTAGAACTGGAGCAAACTAAATGCCGAGAATTGCAATTTCTAAGATACTCCATTCTAAACTAGTTGCTCCAAAAAAATAGGAGCAACTCTGGCCGAAACTTGAGCCCATTATGTGGATATTCAATTTTTTGATGTGGAAATCGATTTCAGCTGCACAGGACCAGGCTGTGCGTCCACCTCACTTGGCCCGCTGTTGATACCGCTGAATTTCTCTTGAATGTGCCTAGAATGAGCCTAATTAGAGAAAAAATGACTTCATGACATCCCAAAGCGATTCACAGCCAATCTGAAACAGGAACTCAACCTGCCTCGAACCCGCCCACATCTGTTTTATATGGAGGCAGGGCGAGGGGTGGGTGACTAATCCACTCTCAGGAGGCGGGTTGGTCATTTTAATATTTTAATGAGGCTACATGCCTTCATTTTAACAGTGATTCTATTTTTAATCACAGTTGGCTGGATTTCCCAGACCTCGGAATACCCGACAGATGAAAGGAGGCAAGAAGGACTGAATCACTTCTCCACCCCCTGCCCCATGATTGGACCCCCCCCCAACCACCATCTGCTCCCCATGCCCACCACCTTCCCAGACCCCCACGATTGGGCCCCTCCCTCTCTATTGGACCCCCCCAAACACCAACTGCTCCCCCCGCTCCTGGGATCGGAGCCCCCGTGACCTTCATCTGCCCCCCCCCCCCATCAGACTCCCCTGAGCACCATCAATCCCACCCTCGATCTCACCCACCACACCTACCTGCTCTCAGCTTGGCTCAGGCCTTGTGGTGCAGGATTTCCCACCTGACAGGCAGACAGCCTGTCAATCAGGCCAGCTGTGGGCGGGAAAACTACAGATAAAAATTAAACCCTGAAGAGATTCCAAAGTTTCTGTTTAGACTTAGTCGAGAATATTTTGTGGATTTTATTTTTTTCTGAGGGTATTTTCCCTGTGCTGGGGTCACCCTGTGCAGATAATTGAAAAAGCTGTTTTTTGTAAAACTCCAGAGACCGCATGGCAGTTAGCTGTGACAAAAGAACTGTCAGTCATCCATTGACAAAAGAGCTTTTGGCCAGGAAGGGGGATGAAGGGGGAGGGGGGAGGCGGCATTGAAAAAGCCACTCTAATATGCAAAAGCACCTTTCACCTCCACCTCAGAAGAAGAGCAGAACAATGAACCCATTAGCCTGGCCAGTCAAAGAGGAGCCAGGTCTTTCCCAATGCAAAGACTGAGAGAAATGCCCAGACTAAGGGCCATTAGTCCAATCCACATGGGTTGGATGGCCCATCACTGATTAAGTACCCGTGCTTAGAAGCAAAAGTTTTTTAAAGATTGGCGGGAAAGATAGAGGGTAGCACAACCCCATAAAGACAGACTCTTTCCACTTTATTTTTAGCTTGTAGCTTGCAGCTTGTCTCTAGAGAGAGGTGAAAGACGCACTTTGGTCTTGCCGAAACTTGCTGGTCTTCCAGAGCAAGGAGATGTCCACGTCTGCATGTTGCAGACTGGCGCAATCCAAGATCCAGGAGTACGTGCTGAGGGACGCACTAAAAATTGGTGCAGTCGCCGCAAAGGCACGGTGGGGAAGGGCCACAGTTTAAAGCCCTTCCGCCACAGTAAACCCAGGGGCTGGAATCAGTATAAAACTCCCCTCGGGCTGTACTTGTAAACTTTTTGTATACATAGAGCACCATGATCTGAAAAAACCTATGTAGTGCCATGCATAATGCAAGTTCTGTTTAGTAATGTATGTTGCAAAGAAATGTAACTGTACCCTCACCCATTCCGTGTACCGTATAGTGCCACATGTAAAGTAATATGATGACTGTATTACAATGTATTCTGGATTGTACTGAAATGTACCTCGAAATGTAAAACAAGCAAATGTATTGAACGGAACTGTCGTCAGCATCCAAATGTATTGTATGGGATTGATGACCGCATCCAAATGTTCTGAACTGTCTTCCAATTTATTGTGCAAATTTTTATATGAATAAAGTATATTTTGAAATTTAAAAAAGAGAGAGCTCTCTCTCCCTCTCGCTCAACCAAGATCGATGTACCAGGAGGAAGCCGCAGTTCCGCAGAAGAAGCGGCCGAGACTGAAACCAGGCAGTGACTGCCCAAAGCTGAGCTGAGCGAGGAAACCCACTGTGTGTGTAGTGGTGAGCATGATCGCGAGTGTCCCAAGCCGGTAACCAGATCCCAGGCGAGCTGGGTGAGACTAAGGGCTCAGGGTTTTCTCAGAAGTGAAGCTTTACAGGGCTATTCTGAGGAGGAAGCTTCGACTGGGTAATTTGTTGGTATGGGTGGCGTTAGAATCCACCAGGGAATTACTGCATGTTACTAGGTCTCATTTCTGTACTGTATGTATGTTGTTTGTAACCTGGATTTTATTCTCCACAGAGACAGTAATTGCGTTTTAGTGGTGCATATTTTTAGCCAATGATGTTAGACCAAATAAAATAAATACAATTTTTCACCAAAACATTCCTGTCCGTGACTTATTCCATTTACACTTTGAATAATAATCCCCGGCTATAGAATTTTCATAAGGCGGGGGCAATTCGAATCGTCCGTCTAGCAATTGGGCTTGTATTAAAACCGCTTACAACACGTACATCCAGGTTTTTCATCCATAGCTCCTCCATCCCGCACAGAACATGTCTTGGAGGTAAGATTGGGGCCATAATCTCTGTTGTAATGTAGGAAACACAGCAGCCAATTTGCACAAAGCAAGATCCGACAAACAGCAATGTGATAATGGCCAGATAATCTGTATTTTGGTGTAGATTGAGGGATAAATATTGACCAGGAAACTGGGGAGAGCTCCACTGCTCTTCTTCAATATAATGCCATGGATCTTTTATGTCCATTTGAGAGGTCCTCGGTTTAACGTATCATCTGAAAAAAGCACCTCCAACTATGCAGCACTCCCTTAGTACTGCACTGGAGCGTCAGCCTACAACAACAGCAACTTGCATTTATATAGCACTTTTAACATAGTAAAACATCCCAAGGCGCTTCATAGGAGTGTTATCAAACAAAATTTGACACTGAGCTACTTAATGAGATATTAGGGCAGATGACTAAAAGCTTGATCAAAGAGGCAAGTTTTAAGGAACGTCTTAAAGGAGGAAAGAGAGGCTGAGAGGCGGAAAGGTTTAGGCTTAGGGCCTAGGCAGCTGAAGGGATGACCGTCAATGGTGGAGCGATGAAAATTGGGGATACCCAAAAGGCCAGAATTGGAGGAGCGCAGATATCTCGGAGGGTTGTAGGGCTAGTTGAGGTTTCATAGATAGGGAGCCGCGAGGCCATGGAGGGACTTGAAAACAAGGATGAGAATTTTAAGATTGAGGCATTGCTTAACTGGGAGCCAATGTAGGTCAGCGAGCTCAAGGGTGATGGGTGAATGGGACTTAGTGTGAGCTAAGGTACTGGTAGCAGAGTTTTGAATGAGCTTAAGTTTATGGAGGGTGGAAGGTGGGACCAGGAGAGTGTTGGAATAGTCAAGTCTAAAGTTAACTAAGGCATGGATGAAGGTTTCAGCAGCAGATGAGCTGAGACAGGGGCCAAGTCAGGCGAAGTTACGGAGATGGAAATAGGCGGTCTTAGTAATGGCGAGGATATGTGGTCGGAAGCTACGACACCAAGGCTACTAACAGTCTGGTTCAGCCTCAGACAGTTGCCAGGAAGAGGGATTGAGTTGTTGGCTACGGAACAGAGTTTGTGGCAGGGACTGAAGACAATGGCTTCGATCTTCCCAATATTTAATTGGATGAGATTTCTGTTCATGCAGTACTGGATGTCCGACAACCAGTCCGACACGTTAAGAGAGGTGGTGGTGGGGTAGAGCAAATCCCTGAAGTTGGGCTTGAACCCATGACCTCCTGACTCAGAGGTGAAAGAGCTGAACCACAGCTGAGACCATAACTAGGAATTCCCACCTGCACCAACAATCCTGCCACAGGAGGAAGGAATATCTTTGCTACAGGTCTTGGGCACCTGCAGCACTGGAGTGGGACCTGCTGACTGACAGGTAACTGACGAGCAGGACAATTTTTTTAAATTACATTTTGCTGAACTGGAAATACAATTGACTAGCCCATGACCAATTGTACTCCTTTAGGGTGACCTTTAAATCTCCTCTCACCCACCAGAGCAATGCTGGAGGCTTATAACATGAGGATGTCTACTGCATTCAGTTAGCTTAAAACTAATGTGGGAGATAAATAATGTGCCCGGTTTTACTATTAAAATAACAGTGAGGCTAATGGCGAAATCTGGGCCAATGCATTGCACAGCTGTTTTCCCAATGAGTCTGCATGGGATAGATTCACAATATAAGATAAAATAGGCTGTCATAAATTATACCTTCAACAGATCACATTCCGATGATAGGTTTCTTTTCACATTAGCAATCTGCCCTTAGTGCACTGGTGGCTCCAGTTGGGAAACAATTTTTAACAGTAAATTTTGTTGTACATTAATTATTTTTACAGCATCTGCTAAAGGTCACTCTATAATTGCTTGTACACTGTGATCTTCCAATAGCTTCCTTAGGTCCTAGAAACATATTCTGAATACCTGAGCCCAGTCGTTCCATCCTCATTTTGTCTGATTTTGTGTGGATCTCGAGCAGGTGGGCAGTAAAAGGTTCCAGGACCCATTCCTGCATTTATATATTGTTCATGCAAGCACTCTGAGGCGTCACTCCGTAATGAAGAAATCGACTGCAGCAAAAATATCAATGGGCCTACAATTCCTGCCGTCTCTGGCTTCTTTCAACGGCCTAAGATTCATGTCATCGGGGCCCGGTGACTTAGCAACCCGCAGCTCTTCTATTTTCTTGGAACAAATTCCTTTTCTACAGTTATCTCCAACAATTGTTCCATATTCTCCTATCTATGCCTATGTTCTCACATCCATCATCATTTGTAAATAATGATGCAAAATATTTATTTAATATCTCTGTCATACATTCATCTTTTATAATTAGATTCCCTCCTGCATACTTAAGTGGTTCAGCCCTCTTTCTAACTATTATTTTACATTGTAAAAGTCATTATTATTTCCTTTTATATTACCTCTTAATATACTTTTCATATTTCCTTTTGGACCTCCCTGCCACGCTTTCTATATTCCTCATGACTATCTTTAGTATTGCTGGCTCTAACTTTATCATAGGTCTTCCTTTTTAAGTTCCAGTCTAGTTTTAATCTAGTTATACTTTGATACTCCTTCTTTTTGCTTTATAGGACTATATTTATTTTGAACTCTGTGTAGCTCATATTTGAAGGTTGCCACTACTAATCTGTCAATCTACTTGCTAATTTTTCTGCTCACTTAATTTGAGCTATTTCCCCTTTTATCCAACTGATTTTGTCTTTGATTCAGTCTAGCGCCTTTGCTTTTGATTCTGTTTATCCCTTTCTATACTGACATTGAATCTAAAGTCACAAATTGCCAGTTGTCCTCCTATTGTCACATCGGCTGTTTGCCTCACTTTGTTCCCCAGCACTAAATCAAGTAATGCTTCTTTACTTGTTGGACTTGAAACATTAGTCAGAAATTTCCATTTGGGCTCCCCAGTGTGGTATCATTGGAACCTCTGGAGATATGGCGTAAGTGGTTGAAAACAGACGTTTATGTCAGTTCTGCCGACGTTACGGCAGGAGATTTGGAGAATCCCATAGAAATTCAGGGCAAGCTGATCTAGCAAGCAGTCCTGGCTGCATTCTATAATGTGTTCTATATTTGGACCATATGCATTACTTTTATTCTAGATTATTTTGGGGTAATTAAAATCACCCAATATTATTGCCCTGTTATTCTTACATATCCAAGGACTTGAGCACAAAAATCTAGGTTGTGCAGTGCTGAAGGAGTGCTGCGTTGCCGGTAGTGCCGTCTTTCAGATGAGATGTTAAACCGAGGCCCCATCTGCTGTCGCAGGTGGACGTAAAAGATCCCAAGGCACTATTTCGGAAAAGAGTAGGGGAGTTATCTCCAGTGTCCTGGCTAATATTTATCGCTCAATCAACATAACAAAAACAGACCATCTGGGTCATTATCACATTGCTGTTTGTGGGATCTTGCTGTGTGAAAATTGGCTGCCGCGTTTCCCACATTACAGCAGTGACTACACTTCAAAAAGTACTTCATTGATTCAAAGTGCTTTGAGATGGCCGGTGATTGTGAAAGGTGCTATAAAATGTAAGTCTTTCTTTCTCTCTAAACTGTCTGCAGATCTCGATCACATTTTCATCTCTTCTGTTTGGTAGCTTGTAATGCACACCAAGAATTAAATAATTTCCCTTCCTATTTCTTAACTCTATTCATATAGATTATCCTCAAGGACATCCTTATGTTCTAGTGCTGTGATAGAATCATTAACGAACAATGTCACGCCACCCAACTTTTTTCCTTCCTCATCTCTTCTGAAGATATTATAACTATAAATTTAAGTTCCCCGTCTTGTCCAAACAAGCTACATCTCTATAAGAGCTATTATATTCTATCCCTCCATAGTTATTGATGCTTCTGACTATAATTTTGTTTTGAATATTTTGTGCATATACATATAACTCAATTCTAACTCCAATTTCTTTTTCTAGGCTGTAGCATTTTATTTTTGATATCCCTTGTCCCTTCTACAACAGTGTTTATATTTCACTGCCTCATTTCCTATTTTTTCTCCTTCTCCTGTGATAGTCTTTTCTCAGTATTTATTTCAAAAGCCTTCTGCTACCATTAAAACTGCCTTATTAATCCTTCTGCTCATCTCCAATCTCAAACCTAGACTTTTCCCACACACCTGTCATATTAGTTTAACTCCTTCTTTCCCGCCCTAATAACCCCCGCCACAAGGACCTTGGTGTTGTTTCAGTTCAAGTTAAGAATGTCCCTTTGGTATACCCTTCTCGTGGTCCAGAACTTACATCAATGTCCCAAGAATTGCATCATTCACTCCTGCACCAGCCCTGCAGCCTGGTGTTTAACTTCCCAGGGCCAGAAATTCAGAAACGCTGGAAAGCTGGTGCTTCCCCCAACCTTTTTGTGACCATTAGCGCCAACATTTTTTCGTGACTGGGCTACCCCATATTTAGCTCCAAAAGTGAACAAATCGGTTCCAGCGCTAATGAACCCTTCCAAAGTGGATTTTTCAGCGGTCTTAATTTGAGCGTTATCACCACTGAGAAATTCAGCATGCAGGTAAGGGTTTCTAACGCGCAAAATGCTCGCTGGCCTTTTTAAAGGGCAGGGTTTGCAACAAGGCCCTGAGGGGAGAAGGATGGCTGGTGTAAGAGGTGCAAAGAGAGCCAACAGGTTCACTGATATGGAGCTGGAGACACTGATGGACGGTGTGGAGGACAGAAGGAGAATACTGTTTCCTGATGTGGGCAGACAGCCAGTACATAATGCATGGAGGGAGATTGCAGGGGAGGTATCAGGCACATCCATATATGATTTATTGGACATTGTCTGGACATTGCGTTGAATATTTTTCTCACCACAGAAAGAAAGCTGGAAGCTGTTTGTGGGAGGGGCCCAGGTGCGGCTCCATGTTGGACTTAGAATGATGGGCAGGGAGTCTGGAATGACAATGGCCAACATAAGGCAGGAGGTGGGCTAATGGAATCCATTGTTAGGCAAGGTGACCTCATCAATCAGTGATTACCTGGATGAGTTACCAGAACAATAGAGAGCCATTAAGCCCAGACTGCCTGAAAGTGAAAACCCATCCACTGGACTCAAACACAGGAAGCCTCGAAAACAAGGAACTTTATTGGGTAAAAGCAGAAGACACAACCACAGGAAGCCTTGAAACAAACTTTATTTAGCCTGCAAAGGCAAACGAGCTTGTGATATAAAAGCATGCCATGTGGACACAGCTCTCTCTCTCGCCTCGCTGCTTCGCCCCTACAAGAATCCAACCCTCCATATTGTGATGGAGAGAAGAAACCAGAAGAGAAACCTTTTCATCGGAAGAAACAGCGAGTAAGCCAGTGAAATTGGTGTGCATTTCTGCACACACATCTTTTAAGATCACAGCCACGGTATGAGGGGGTATCGTGCGTTCTCCCAACCAAATTTTTAGGGGTTTACAGGGGGGATGTTTTATACGTGGGTATTTCGCGTTAGGGGCCTGTTAGACAGGCCACACTGTGTATTGTACTGAATTTGTTTGTTTTACACACCAGGGTGTGTGTGGTTTTACTGGATGCAGGTGTGTGTTTAGCTTTAATAAAGCATTGCCGGTTGAGACCGAGGTATTTGTCCGTGACTCATTCATCTGTTCAGTACAGTAATCACTCCCGAGTCTTGAACTAGTGTAACGTGAGGGTGCATTGAAAACACCTAAGGGAAACTACTTACAGAATTGGTGACCTGCGGCAGGACCTAGGTACTGAACAGAGAGTTATGGAAGATATTAAGGCCAAGAGATCGGCAATTGAGGCTAGGATTTCCTCATATATCTTTGGGAAAGTTAATGTAACACAACATTGGGTACTAGACCTTTTTTGGGCTGAGAGTCCGGAGGACAAAGCTGCTGAGTGGACAGGGAGTAAGGATCATAGAAAGGCAAAAGAAAAGACCATCTGGCTCCTGTATCTGCAGAAGCAAGCCCAACTGCTTAGGGGGAAGGTTGGTATACCTAAGGCAGAGCTCAAAGAGTCCGAGGCGCAGTCAGCTGCAAGGGCCGTGGTAGGAGCAAGGCTTTTAGATGAGTTGAGCGAAGAAAAGCAGGAGAGGCACACTCAGCAGGAAACCTCCCATAACAAAGGGGAGTACCTGCAGTGCCAGGTAACAGAGGCCAAGCTCAATGAGCAGGTCCCACGGGAAGAGACCACTCATTTAGCTAACAAAGTAAACGGGCTGGAGGGGCAACTGAAGGATATTAAGACAGCATATAGGGTAGCCACCAGTAAGGGTTTTGAGAGTGGGAATCACGGGCCCTGCCAAGAGAAAATCCATAGCTTGACCCACGCTCTATACAAGGCCAAAGGAATGGTCTGTCTAATGGCCCCGGGTGGAGCCCAGGTAGATTGGGAAGGGGAAGAACAAGACATTGCGGATTGGGAGCCGGACAGGGACGCACGACCTCCGCCAGAGCCGCCAGGACCCATACGGCAGCAGAAATACGGTGTGCCCGTAGATGGCCAAAGTCAGGGGGCGCTGCAAAGTGATTTTGTGGTCTCATTCACAACCCCACAGCTGCAAAATATGATTTCAGGGGAGTCCAAGCTTATCAACGAAGGAGACCCATCGGTCCACTTCACGGAGGTGGAACAGGTGGGAGGGATTAATGGGTGTAATGAAGCAGAGGTTCACAAGATGCTATTATTTTCCCTGGAGGGGAAGATGTATCAGGCCCTATCTGCCGAAAGCAAGAGGGGTCAGGGAACCATTGAGGGCTTAAAGGAGGAAATCGTAAGAGCCATGGCTCACGCCCAAGGTAGTCCATTCTCCAGGGTAGAGAGGACCCTACAACTGGCTGGGGAAGCACCTCAGGCTTTTGTGGACCAGCTCTGGCTAGTCAATAATAAAGCCTGTCATGGAGTGCTGGACTGAACGCAGTTGCAGAGGGGGCTAAGGAACCATTGGCTCAGGACCCTAGTATCAAAGAGTTTGCCCTGGATTAGGGTAAAGTCCGAGAACTGGTTTGACCCTGAGAATCTTCAGAACACAGAGGCTGATGTGCTCAGTTACATGAGTCTGGCATTTAAGGCCAGCGTGGAGGAGGTCAAACCAGTTAAAGGGAAGGTTCACGAGTTAAAGGCCAGTGAGGGTAGTAAAAGGGAATGGCACCAGGAAAGAGGTAGCTCAGAGAGGGCTAGGAAGTGTTTCGGGTGTGGGAAGACGGGACACTGGAGGAAAGACTGCCCAGCACCGAGGAGGGGGCTATACAAAGGGGATCCTCCAGTGCCTAAGCCAAAATCTGTCGAGACGAAGGGGCTGACCCCGGAACAATTTGATGTTCTGGTGGCCACCCTTGGGACAGTTTTTGTGCCAGAGAAGGGTAGACGCTGCCGTGAGCAGGGAAATCCCGACCGCTCCGGTAATCCCAGCCTGAGTACCTGTGTTCGCTCATGTACGATGAGTGGAGTAGACCATGCGTGAAGATGGGGGTGGAGAGGGTAATGGGGAAGTATTTGTTGGACACCGGGGCTTCCAGCACGGTGATTCACGCAAATGATCCGACTACCTCACCTTTGTCGAGCAAGGTTCCACACAGTCTGGTGGGCTTCACAGGGAACGAGCAGGCGGGGTCGATCTCCAGGCCGCTAGCCATCGGTTTAGGATCACTCCATGCAAAATGGAAGTGCGTCCTACTGAAATGGGAGCAGCCAGGGTCAGGAGTCCTGGGGGCCGACTTTATGTTAGCCCACAGAATTATAGTGGATTTAAGGAATCACTGCTTTTGGAGAGCAGTGGGTTCCGATAAGGAGGAAGAAGTTGTAGTGATCCCAAGGAAGGGGGAGGGTAAAGGCACAGTGTGTACGATGAAACCGAAGGGTAGTTACAACCTCGAACAATTGGTCAATACTACACCGGCCGAGTACCAGGCTTATGTGCGGGACAATCTCGTATCTTTCGCCACACACAAACACGACTGTGGTAGGGTGACGGGGGTAGTAGTCAGGGTACAAGGAGACCCAATGTCCCAAACGCAGAAACAGTATAATTTCTCCAGGGAGGCAGAGGCCGACTTAGAGACGACACTGGGATCCGTGGTAGCCCAGGAGGTGTTGAGGCCCATAGCCACACACGTGAACTCTTCACTTTGGCCGGTTCGGAAACCGGACCAGTCGTGGAGGGCCACCATGGACTATCGGGTGCTCAACAAGAACATCCCAGCTTGCGCGCCCCTGTCACAGCCGTAGCTGACCTGATAGGGAGCATTCCAGCAACCATGACCACATTCACGGTGCTAGATATATCGAACGGGTTCTGATCAATTCCCCTCAAAAGAGAGGACCAGTACAAGTTCGCATTCACATTTAAAGGGCAACAGTACACCTTCTCCAGGGTTTCCACAACAGCCCCTCCATTTCTCACCAGTGTATGGCCAACAGTTTAAAGGGTCTCAGCAGGCCTCAGCAGTCGGTGCAGCATGTGGACAATTTTCTTTTGTTCTCCGACGAGGGGGAGGAGCATGGTCTGCTGCTGGCCGAGCTGCTGGAGCTGTTGAAGGACACCGGGCTCAAGGTCAATCTCAAGAAAGCTCAGATCGGTCAGAGGGAAGTCAAATTCCTCGGGCTGACCGTGAGGGCTGGGGAAAGGGCTATAGATGAGGCCAAACGGAAGGCGGTACAGGAGTTACCAGCCCCCACGACCGTGACGGGGGTGAGATCCTTCCTGGGGCTCACGGGGTACTGCAGGGATTTTATTGAGGATTACGCCGCCGCGGCAGCCCCTCTACTTTGGCTCCTCCGCAAGGGAGTCAGGCAGGAGTGGGATAAGGACTGCACGGCCGCGTTCAATCGTCTCATAGAAACATAGAAAATAGGTGCAGGAGTAGGCCATTCAGCCCTTCGAACCTGCACCACCATTCAATAAGATCATGGCTGATTATTCACTTCAGTACCCCTTTCCTGCTATCTCATACCCCTTGATCCCTTTAGCCGTAAGGGCCATATCCAACTCTTTCTTGAATATATCTAACGAACTGGCATCAACAACTCTCTGCAGAAGGGAATTCCACACGTTAGCAACTCTCTGAGTGAAGAAGTTTCTCCTCATCTCATCCTAAATGGCTGACCCCTTATCCTTAGACTGTGACCCCTGGTTCTGGACTCCCCCAACATCGGGAACATTCTTCCTGCATCTAACCTGTCCAGTCGCGTCAGAATATTATATGTTTCTATGAGATCCCCTCTCATCCTTCTAAACTTCAGTGAATACAGGTCCTGTTGATCCAGTCTCTCCTCATATGTCAGTCCTGCCATCCCGGGAATCAGTCTGGTGAACCTTCGCTGCACTCCCTCAATAGCAAGAACGTTCTTCCTCAGATTAGGAGACCAAAACTGAACACAATATTCCAGGTGAGGCCTCATCAAGGCCCTGTACAACTGCAGTAAGTCCTCCCTGCTCCTATACTCAAATCCCCTAGCTATGAAGGCCAACATAGCATTTGCCTTCTTCACCGCCTGCTGCACGTGCATGCCAACTTTCAATGACTGATGTACCATGACACCCAGATCAAGGGAGACCTGCAGACGGCACCCGCACTAGGGGTGATTAATGATGGGGAGGACTTCATTTTGGAAGTAGCAGCCAGCAGGGACAGTTTGAGCACGGTGCTGCTCCAGGAGCGGCACAGCAAGCTGCGACCCGTGGCGTACTCCTCAATAGCTCTTCACGGATTCATCCCAGATTCATCCTACTGACCCACCGTATCCCCACTCAGATGTTATTCGATGAGAGGATAAAGGACGGCACGGTGAGCAATGTTCGTATTGCTCGCTGGACTTTATTGCTCTCACAGATGAATCTGAGAGTGCAAGGCCTATGTGAACCCAAGCTGGCAGCTAACATGATTTATGCAGGGACAGCCCAGAAGTGTTCAGTAGAGGGTGTATGGGACGTAGACATAGGATTTCGGGCCGGGTTACACCCCACGGGCCGTGAAATATATGTTGAAGGATCCAGTTCGGTGGTAGCAGGGGAGCGTTTCACCGGGTTTGGGATTTATGACCCGACGGCAGACATTGCAAGGGCTATTAAACTCCTGTGCACCCTGAGCGCTCAGCACGCCGAACTGTCAGCGGTGGTGTACGTCGTTACCCACGCCGACAAGTTCCCGACCCCATACACCATCTGCTCGGATTCCATGTTCACATGCAATTCATGCACCGAATACTTGGCCATCTGGTCTTGTCGCGGTTTCACTTCTGCAGACGGGAAGCCCTTAGCAACCAAACCACTGTTGCAAAGGATCTTAGAGACCTTGGGAACCCAGGGAAACCAGTACATTCATAAAGTAAAGGCCCATTCCAAGACAGAGCCCAGAGGGGAAGGCAACCAAAATGCTGATGAGTTAGCCAAGGATGGAGCCAAAACAGGAGAGTTTTGGGACCCATACGGGTCCAGCCCAGTAGCAGCGATCTGGGACAAAGGGGGAACACAAGGGAGTGTAGGGGTAGCATTGGCCCCGGACCTGAGGAAAGTCCAGGAACAGGATCCCATCCTCAAGGTTGTCCTGGAACAGCTGGCTAGGGGAGAAAAGGTAGAAGGCCCGTTCGGGGTAGTGGGCATTACTTTAAAGGAGGGAATGCTTTTCAGGGAGAATCAGGGTGGTTCCAGAACAGCACCAGAGGGAATTCTTCCAGATAGCCCATGGGGGCCCAGGAGCGGGACACCCAGGGCTGGAAACTACCTGGCAGAAGGCAGAACAGGCAGGGTGGTGGCTGCAACTGAGGGAGGATGTCTGCGATTTTTGTGCTGGTGTGCGCAGCGAACAACCCCGATCCCCAGAAAAGAAAGGTTCCTATGGGACACACGAGAAGGGTAGAGGGACCATGGCAGTCAGTACAGGCCGATTACATCGGGCCATTGCCCACCGCAAAGGGGGGGTTACAAGTACTGTTTGGTCCTAGTGGACGTTTTCGCGAAGTGGGTTGAAGCCTTCTCTTGCCGATCAGCCACGGCATTGACGACAGCAGGGATCTTGGTGAGGGAAGTGTTCTCTAGGTGGGGACTGCCACAGATCGTGGAGTCCGATCAGGGGAGCCACTTCACAGGGCAGGTCATGCAGGCTACCTTGAAAGTGTTAGGGATAGAAGGGAAATGGCACGTGGCTCACAACCCACAGTCATCAGGGGTTGTGGAGCGATTTAATCGGACCATCAAAGAAAGGCTGCGGAAGGAAACAGGACAGTCCCCGAAAAAGTGGGTTAAGGTCCTGTCGTTTGTCCTGATGGGGGTCCGAGCCAGCCTCTCCCGAAGCACAGGGTATTCCCCGCATGAGCTCATGACTGGTAGGGTCATGCGCACGCCCACCCATGTTCTGGCGCCGGTTCTCACAGCGGGGCAGGTGAGAGAGGTAAACTGAGACAAGTTTGTCAAGAATCTGTTCGAGCACTTGAAACAGTTTCATTGGCAAGCTGCCAGCAACATGGGGAAGCAGCACCGGAGCAATCGGTTGTTGCTCGAGCCCCGGAGAACCCACGAGTGGAAGGTAGAGGATCAGGTCATGGTCCGCAATTACGCTCGGGTGGGCATGTTTGAGCCTTTGTACATGAGACTCTACAGTATTCTAGATAAGGCCAGTCCCATGGTGTATACGGTGAAGCTTCCGAAGCGCACAAAGTGGTTCCATGTGAACCAGTGCAAGTTGTTTAACCCGGGGGAAAGCACGAGAAACAGAAAGAAGCACCAAGGCGCTATAAACAGCACGGTGGACGCGGGTCTTCCTCCCATAGTTTGGGACAGTGAGGAGCCCGTGGTGGTGGTGGTTAGGAGGAGTAGCAGGATCTCACGGCCGAGAGCGCCGTGGTCGCCTCCTTACACACTGCCGAGGAGCTGTAAAAGGCCCAGGATCTTAGAGACCTAGCATGAAGGGTGGTGGTGTATATAGCTTCCTTCTCAGTTTGGTGTTTTACAGAGTGTGTTTTTGATGAAGCCAGACCTGTGGAGGTATACCCTCTCACAGAAAGGTTGTTGTTTCTTTGTATCTTCACAGGGAGCCGAGAGAAAGATGGAGACAACCCTGGTAATCGTTCTTTGGAGCTTGGCCGGAACAGGGTACAGCAGGAGGGGGGACGCTGAGTTGTCCTTCCTCAATGCCTGTACTGGGGGGCACGGACCCATCATGACAGGGGGGTAGGACGGGGACACGGACGGGATGGCAGCCTACTTCCATGAGGGAAGGTGGCCAGGGTGGCTGGGGTCGAATTCGACAAAATACTCCAGCCACACTGGGTTCACATACAGGGAGGCTTCCATACCGTGTCCCAGACTGAAGGTCACAGCCACACGGGTTGGGGTGACCGAGGGCAAGCGCGTATGCCTGAAGTGCAAGGGACACATTCCCCCGGGACGGTGGTGGTGGCTCAGGAAATTGAGTCAGGACACGGGGAACCAGACAGCGGACTGGGAACGACTGGGGAACGATACATACCGACAGATCACGGGGTCAAAGGAGGGAATGGAAGTGTGCTGGGACAAGTGGTGGAAGGAGGAACAGGGAATTTATGTGTGTATGTGGGGGTCAGAATGGATCTGCCCAGTGGGTGTGTCGATTGCCTTTTCGAGGCAATGGCAGGACGCCGGGGCTGAGATCAGATGGGATTGGAGTATGGACTCCTGCGTGATCCCAGACCCTCCCAACACAATAAATGCCACTGAACTTGTAGCACATAAGAGGAAGCCCCTGCCCACAGCCCCACCGGTACAGGCAACAGAAGTTAAGTGTCCAGCCACCACACCAGGCCCAGGGAATGGTTTCGTTTTAGTCCCGACTGGAAAGGTTTTATTCCAGGGGGTGCATTACGCGGTCGCGTCAGTCATTTTAAACCTAACCGGGGTACATCTACCCAAGTGGTGTCCAAAAGAAACTGAGCAGCTGTATGAGGCGCTCATTGAAGAAATGTTCCACCAGTTCTTTGAACACAGTTACGGGGATGTGAGTCGGGAAAGATTGTGCGATATGGGAGTGTACGATAACATTGGTCCGGGGAGGCAGAGGTGAGGGGTGCTCAATGATGTTGCAATGGCTTTTAGCGCGGGTACATCTCTCGTCAACAGTATGGACGACGTGCAGCTGCAGATTCAGATCAGTGGTTTAAAGGACCAGTTGCGGAAAATCCTGGGGGAAGGGAATGCGGTGGTAGGGTCAGAGTTACAGGAGGACCAGGCAATGACTGTCCATTTAAAGGAGGTTATCGCAGAGCTGGAGACACACGCAAAGACTGTAAATGCATTAGTATGGGAGGACAGGAATACCTCGCCGCAGGCAGCATGAAACGAAGTGTACATGTTGTATGGTGCCTGTTTGCTGAGCGAGGTCACATTCCGTCATGGATCAACAACCGGCACCTCACAGCGCTCAGCCCATATACTAATCCGTCTAGCCTCCGAAGCCTACCCAGTCCCAATGGATTGCGGTCGGTCCAACCACAGAATCATGGGGATAGTGTTGCGTATGCTGAGAATGGGTGGGACATCACAAGCAGCGCCAGTATACAGGGTGGAGAACATTGGGGTCATACGGGAAGGGGTGCACGTGCGGTATCATGTGGTCCCACCATTTGTTATAAAGTGGGAGCATGCCATGACCGGCACTGACCTCAAGGGGTGACAGAGCAGCAGTGCACACGTCATATTGTCTCCCCAGCATTTGAACGCGTTCGATCGGCCAGAGTGCGGGTTTGAATCCGAGAGTCGAAAGCCTATCAACTGCACCATGGAGGTGAGGGCCCAGAGCCACGGCCTACCTCAGGTAGCATTTGCGGGCAACGGGACATACTGCGTAACCACGAGTGTGGACTGGTATCGAGTGCACCAGGACACTTGGTGTCCGATCACCGACAGCACTTTCTGCTTCAAACCCCACGCCGAAGTTCAAGTGGCGCAGGAACGTATTATTCCAATCCCAGAACCATCCACGGTACACATTACGGTAAATGACACGATCCCGAACCTGCAACAGTACATTCAGGTCTCAGATTCCTTTTCTGCTGGAACACCTAACAATGTTATTAAAGGCTGTTGAGCTATCCCAAAAACATTTCACACTGGAACAGACGAACCTGGTCACAGGGGAAAGAATTAAAGGGATAAATTCTCCACCCAGGTGGGACCTTGGTATAATGTAGAGGTTCCTCCTTGGATCCGGATATGCTCACATGCTCTCATCATTGTACAGCTTTTGATTGTGATATACCTGTTGTGTCTTTCTTGTATCCACTTTCTCGGGTTTAAGAAAGGTTGATAAATTGCCTTTCTCCCAGACACAGAACTAATCAGCAGCTATTGTGGATTCTACAGGGAGGAAGATGTATCAAACTTCCTGGCTCTAGTATGAGACTCATTGAAATCATGATAGGTATTGACATCCTCCGGAATCTCGGCTGACACTTGATGTAGATGTAAAGGATCCCATGGCACTATTTAAAGTAGTGCAGAGTTGTTCTGGTGTCTTGGCCAAAATTTATCACTCCACCAAAACAGATTAACTGAGCTAGTTGGCTACCTCTTAGCCATATGAAGCACACGGCCCAGTAAAAACAAATGGGACTAGAATTTTTTTTAAAAGAGTGAAATCATATCCACAAAATGAAAATAACTCCAGGGGAGGTGGAAGAAATGATGGAGTGGGTCAGACACTGGCTCTGTACCATGTGGGTCGCCCTGACCTGTGTAAGAACACCACCGCAGGTCGGAACTATAAATAGAGTTAGAGCGCTGGGCCCTGGAACATCAGGGCGGAGGTGCGGTGAATGAGGGTACATGCCCAGAAGAGCCGAGCACCCAGGGGCAGCACTGACCAGTCCACACTGCGATATGTGTTAGTACTAGGTCCGTGCAACAGAGCAGGTCTCCAGTCGTCCTGGTTAATCCTTGCCACTGGATAAAGGCCTAGCTTTGTCAAGCCCGTGTGGTGGCTGATGTGCAACGGTCAGCACATGTTAAAAAAAATTCACGCACAGGCAGCTTTCACCCCCTCAACTGGAGTTCAGGACTGGAACATCGGGTCCTTCATTGAAACATCTGTGAACTCTCGTGGAAGCAAGTCATCCTCGTTCGAGGGACCGCCTATGATGAAGATATGTAAAAAGAGAAATCAGGCGCTCCAGAGTCGATGGGATGCCATAGTTAACGAACCTTGAATGTAACTTTCAGTATCTATATGGTAACAGTATGGTATCTATATAGTAACAGTGCGATGCACAGTTGTATTTCAGAGACGTATATTCGGGGTGTTTTAAAAGTAAAAGGGGATAGGATTGGTTGGGAACCACGATGCTTGCTCACCTGCGGACATTGACATGTTCTAGAATACTCTTGACATATCATAGTGGGGACTGTAAGGACTGGGAGCATCGAACCCCCAAGGATTTATTGGACATTGGACATTGTGTTTAATATTTTTCTCACCACAGAAAGAAAGCTGGAAGCTGTTTGTGGGAGGGGCCCAGGTGCGGCTCCATGTTGGATTTAGAATGATGGGCAGGGAGTCTGGAATGACAATGGCCAACATAAGGCAGGAGGTGGGCTAATGGAGTCCATTGTTAGGCAAGGTGACCTCATCAATCAGTGATTACCTGGATGAGTTACCAGAGCAATAGAGAGCCATTAAGCCCAGACTGCCTGGAAGCGAAAACCCATCACTGGACTCAAACACAGGAAGCCTCGAAAACAAGGAACTTTATTGGGTAAAAGCAGAAGACACAACCACAGGAATCCTTGAAACAAACTTTATTCAGCCTGCAAAGGCAAACGAGCTTGTGATATAAAAGCATGCCATGTGGACACAGCTCTCTCTCTCGCCTCGCTGCTTCGCCCCTTCAAGAATCCAAACCTCCATATTGAGATGGAGAGAAGAAACTAGAAGAGGCACCTTTTCATCGGAAGAAACAGCGAGTAAGCCAGTGAAATTGGTGAGCATTTCTGCACACACATCTTTTAAGACCACAGCCACGGTATGAGGGATATCCTGTGTTCTCCCAACCAAATTTTTAGGGGTTTACAGGGGGGGTGTTTTATACGAGGGTATTTCACATTAGGGGCCTGTTAGACAGGCCACACTGTGTATTGTACTGCATTTGTTTGTTTTACACACCAGGGTGTGTGTGGTTTTACTGGATGCAGGTGTGTGTTTAGCTTTAATAAAGCATTGCCAGTTGAGACCGAGGTATTTGTCCGTGACTCATTCATCTGTTCAGTACAGTAATCATTCCCGAGTCTAGAACTAGTGTAATGTGAGGGTGCGTTGAAAACACCTAAGGGAAACCACTTACAGAATTGGTGACCTGCAGCAGGACCTAGCAGAACAGAGAGTTATGGAAGATATTAAGGCCAAGAGATCGGCAATTGGGGCTAAGATTTCCTCATATATCTTTGGGAAAGTTAATGTAACACAACATTGGGTACTAGACCTTTTTGGGCTGAGAGTCCGGAGGACCAGGCCGCTGAGTGGACAGGGAGTGAGGAGCATAGAAAGGCAAAAGAAAAGACCATCTGGCTCCTGTATCTGCAGAAGCAAGTCCAACTGCTTAGGGAGCAGGTTGTTACACTTAAGGCAGAGCTCAAAGAGTCCGAGGCACAGTCAGCTGCAAGGGCCGTGGTAGGAGCAAGGCTTTTAGATGAGTTGAGCGAAGAAAAGCAGGAGAGGCACACACAGCCTTTAAGATGGCAGAAGCTTCCAGAAGTCTCCTTCTTGTCAGATGACCTAGCTCAGATGAATACGTGGCTTGAGCAATGGTGCAGCAGGGAGGGATTCAAATTCCTGGGGCATTGGAACCGGTTCTGGGGGAGGTGGGACCAGTACAATCCGGACGGTCTGCACCTGGGCAGAATCGGAACCAATGTCCTCGGCGGAGTGTTTGCTAGTGCTGTTGGGGAGAAGTTAAACTAATATGGCAGGGGGATGGGAACCAATGCAGGGAGATAGAGGGAAACAAAAAGGAGGCAAAAACAAAAGACAGAAAGGAGATGAGGAAAAGTGGAGGGCAGAGAAACCCAAGGCAAAGAACAAAAAGGGCCATTGTACAGCAAAATTCTAAAAGGACAGAGGGTGTTAAAAAAACAAGCCTAAAGGCTTTGTGTCTTAATGCAAGGAGTATCCGCAATAAGGTGGATGAATTAACTGTGCAAATAGATGTTAACAAATATGATGTGATTGGGATTACGGAGACGTGGCTCCAGGATGAGCAGGGCTGGGAACTCAACATCCAGGGGTATTCAACATTCAGGAAGGATAGAATAAAAGGAAAAGGAGGTGGGGTAGCATTGCTGGTTAAGGAGGAGATTAAGGCAATAGTTAGGAAGGACATTAGCTTGGATGATGTGGAATCTATATGGGTAGAGCTGCAGAACACCAAAGGGCAAAAAACGTTAGTGGGAGTTGTGTACAGACCTCCAAACAGTAGTAGTGATGTTGGGGAGGGCATCAAACAGGAAATTAGGGGTGCGTGCAATAAAGGTGCAGCAGTTATAATGGGTGACTTTAATATGCACATAGATTGGGCTAACCAAACTGGAAGCAATACGGTGGAGGAGGATTTTCTGGAGTGCATAAGGGATGGTTTTTTAGACCAATATGTCGAGGAACCAACTAGGGGGGAGGCCATCTTAGACTGGGTGTTATGTAATGAGAAAGGATTAATTAGCAATCTCGTTGTGCGAGGCCCCTTGGGGAAGAGTGACCATAATATGGTGGAATTCTGCATTAGGATGGAGAATGAAACAGTTAATTCAGAGACCATGGTCCAGAACTTAAAGAAGGCTAACTTTGAAGGTATGAGGCGTGAATTGGCTGAGATGGATTGGCGAATGATACTTAAGGGGTTGATTGTGGATGGGCAATGGCAGACATTTAGAGACCGCATGGATGAACTACAACAATTGTACATTCCTGTCTGGCATAGAAATAAAAAAGGGAAGGTGGCTCAACCGTGGCTATCAAGGGAAATCAGGGATAGTATTAAAGCCAAGGAAGTGGCATACAAATTGGCCAGAAATAGCAGCGAACCTGGGGACTGGGAGAAATTTAGAACTCAGCAGAGGAGGACAAAGGGTTTGATTAGGGCAGGGAAAATGGAGTATGAGAAGAAGCTTGCAGGGAACATTAAGACGGATTGCAAAAGTTTCTATAGATATATAAAGAGAACAAGGTTAGTAAAGACAAATGTAGGTCCCCTGCAGTCAGAATCGGGGGAAGTCATAACGGGGAACAAAGAAATGGCGGACCAATTGAACAAGTACTTTGGTTCGGTATTCACGAAGGAGGACACGAACAACCTTCCGGTTATAAAAGGGGTCGGGGGGTCTAGTAAGGAGGAGGAACTGAGGGAAATCCTTATTAGCCGGGAAATTGTGTTGGGGAAATTGATGGGATTGAAGGCCGATAAATCCCCAGGGCCTGATGGACTGCATCCCAGAGTACTTAAGGAGGTGGCCTTGGAAATAGTGGATGCGTTGACAGTCATTTTCCAACATTCCATTGACTCTGGATCAGTTCCTATGGAGTGGAGGGTAGCCAATGTAACCCCACTTTTTAAAAAAGGAGGGAGAGAGAAAACAGGGAATTATAGACCGGTCAGCCTGACATCGGTAGTGGGTAAAATGATGGAATCAATTATTAAGGATGTCATAGCAGTGCATTTGGAAAGAGGTGACATGATAGGTCCAAGTCAGCATGGATTTGTGAAAGGGAAATCATGCTTGACAAATCTTCTGGAATTTTTTGAGGATGTTTCCAGTAGAGTGGATAAGGGAGAACCAGTTGATGTGGTATATTTGGACTTTCAGAAGGCGTTCGACAAGGTCCCACACAAGAGATTGATGTGCAAAGTTAGAGCACATGGGATTGGGGGTAGTGTACTGACATGGATTGAGAACTGGTTGTCAGACAGGAAGCAAAGAGTAGGAGTAAATGGGTACTTTTCAGAATGGCAGGCAGTGACTAGTGGGGTACCGCAAGGTTCTGTGCTGGGGCCCCAGCTGTTTACACTGTACATTAATGATTTAGATGAGGGGATTAAATGTAGTATCTCCAAATTTGCGGATGACACTAAGTTGGGTGGCAGTGTGAGCTGCGAGGAGGATGCTGTGAGGCTGCAGAGCGACTTGGATAGGTTAGGTGAGTGGGCAAATGCATGGCAGATGAAGTATAATGTGGATAAATGTGAGGTTATCCACTTTGGTGGTAAAAACAGAGAGACAGACTATTATCTGAATGGTGACAGATTAGGAAAAGGGGAGGTGCAAAGAGACCTGGGTGTCATGGTACATCAGTCATTGAAGGTTGGCATGCAGGTGCAGCAGGCGGTTAAGAAAGCAAATGGCATGTTGGCCTTCATAGCAAGGGGATTTGAGTACAGGGGCAAGGAGGTGTTGCTACAGTTGTACAGGGCATTGGTGAGGCCACACCTGGAGTATTGTGTACAGTTTTGGTCTCCTAACCTGAGGAAGGACATTCTTGCTATTGAGGGAGTGCAGCGAAGGTTCACCAGACTGATTCCCGGGATGGCGGGACTGACCTATCAAGAAAGACTGGATCAACTGGGCTTGTATTCACTGGAGTTCAGAAGAATGAGAGGGGACCTCATAGAAACATATAAAATTCTGACGGGGTTAGACAGGTTAGATGCAGGAAGAATGTTCCCAATGTTGGGGAAGTCCAGAACCAGGGGTCACAGTCTAAGGATAAGGGGTAAGCCATTTAGGACCGAGATGCGGAGGAACTTCTTCACCCAGAGAGTGGTGAACCTGTGGAATTCTCTACCACAGAAAGTTGTTGAGGCCAATTCACTAAATATATTCAAAAAGGAGTTAGATGAGGTCCTTACTGCTAGGGGGATCAAGGGGTATGGCGAGAAAGCAGGAATGGGGTACTGAAGTTGAATGTTCAGCCATGAACTCATTGAATGGCGGTGCAGGCTAGAAGGGCCGAATGGCCTACTCCTGCACCTATTTTCTATGTTTCTATGTCTATGTTTCTTTATTATAAACAGCACTGGCTGCAGTAACACAGGAGTCCACAGTGTGGAGCTAATGACATTACAGTTCTCCCTCCTTAATGAAGAAGTTATTATAACAAACAATCATTATACATAACTTGCAAGGTTATACATAACAAAAGATATGGACTTATTTTGCCATATTTACAAATCAAGCTTAACCACTTGTTTTCTGTTTCGAAGAAGATACCTTCGAACAGAACCTTCCAAACATGGTGTCGAATTTAAACTCATTCGAGGCTGATCCTGAGGAAAGTTTTCCTCCAAGGGATGCCCTTGATTTCCAATTCAACGCTCTCTAAATTCAGACTGTTTGTCTGCCTGACTCGGACTCAGACTTAAATTCTGACTTCCTCTTGGATTTGTTTCGAGTACATCTGATGTAGGATATGTTACTGGTGTATCAAAACTATCTGATGAGTCAGAAATAATTGAATCATTCCCACCATCAACTATTTTCACATCTGTAGGTAAAATATGATCAATGTGAACAAATCTAACCTGTCCATGATCAAACACCTTGACCAAATATGTGCGAGGACCACATAACTTCACCACTCTTCCTGGTAACCATTTTAATCATTTATGGTGATGGTTCTTCACTCTCACCTTCGGATTTACTTTCACACTTCTCTCTTTTACTCTACCTCTATCATGATTCTCTTTCTGTCTTAATTATGTCTCTTCTACTTACTGTGCCAAGTTTGGTTTTAACAACGAGTATCTGGTTTGTGGCTGTCTTTTGAAAAACAACTCTACTGGTGTTCTACCAGTAGTTCTATGAGTATTATGATACGTAATTAGAAAATTAGTCAATTTGTGGTCCAATGACAACTGTCGTTTCTTTGGATTTGGATCCAACATCTGTTTGATGAGGGCACATTTTACAATTTGTACAGTGCGCACTGCTGCACCATTCGAAGCAGGATGGTATGGTGGAACCTTGGTATGTTTCACACCATTTTTGCTCGTGAACTGTGCAAATTCTTCTGAATGAAATTGTGGTCCATTATCAGAAACAATTTCTTCTGGGAGGCCAAAAGAAGAAATTAATCTTCGTAAAATGTCTAATGTTTTACTTGTTATTTTCCACATTGGAAACACCTCGACCCATTTCGAATGGCTATCAATCACAATGAACAATTGTGCTTCTAGGTCAGCAAAATCGATATGTAGCCTTTGCCACACCCTGGGAGGCCATTTCCATGGCTGTAATGGTACTGATGGTGGCTGCTTGCTTACTGATTGACATATGATATACACTCACTGAAAATGTACTCTATATCTTTATCAAGACATGGCCACCATAAGTAACTGCGTGCAAAACTCTTGGTCAAACACATTCCCAGGTGCTAGCCATGGAGGTCTCCTAAATTTTGGACCTGAATTTATTTGGTATAACCACTCTTGCACCCCACATGATACAATCTTGATCGACTGATAATTCATTCCTATGAATAAAAAATGGATGAATATCTTTGTCTATTACCTGGGTTGGCCATCCATTTGCAATATAATCATACACTGGGTCTACCAATCTCTTCGGCTGTGACTGGCAGTTCATCAATGAATGAAAAATAGAACACTTCTTCCCTATCGGATGTAACTTGATGGGGAAGGCAATTTAGACATAGCATCAGCACTACTGTGATCAGCTGATCGTCTGTATTCAATATCATATGTATATGCTGACAAAATCAACGGCCATCTCTGCATTCGGGCTGCAGCTAATGTTGGAACTGGGGACTTTGGATGGAGGATTGCTGTTAGGGGCTTATGGTCTGTAACGATGGTAAACTTATGACCATACAAGTATTTGTGGAACTTCTTGACCCCAAAAATTAATGCCAAAGCTTCCCTTTCGATTTGCGCATAATTACTCTCACTGGCACTGAGAGTGCGTGAAGCAAAAGCAATTAGTTTCTCCTCCCCACTACGTAATATCTGAGAGATTATTGCCCCAACTCCATACGGAGAGGCATCACATGCCAGCTTGATCTCCTTAGATACATCATAGTGAACTAACATGGTGCTCTCTACCAATTTGCTTTTACACTCCTTGAATGCTGTATCGCATTCTTCTGACCACTTCCAATGGACCTGTTTTTTCAATAGTACATTCAGTGGATGTAACACTGTAGATAAATTTTGTGGGAACTTCCCATAATAGTTCAAAAGACCCAAAAATGATCGTAGTTCAGTGACATTCTTGGGAGTGGGTGCATTTCTGATTGCATCCAGTTTTCCCATGGTTGGATGTAAACCATCTTTGTCTACTCTATACCCTAAGTACTCCACTGAGTTTTGAAATAATACACACTTGCGAGCAGACACTCTGTGCTTCTCTAGCCGTTTGAGGATTTAATTCAATATGTTATTATGAATTTGCCTATTTGGTGCTGAAATTAGTATGTCATCTAAATAAAATACTACTCGTTCAATACCTCGCAAAATCTGGTTCATCACCCCTTGGAATATGGCAAGGGCGGAAGACACTCCAAATGGTAGCCTATTAATTTGTTATAGGCCTAGATGAGTATTTATAGTCAAGCATGACTTGGACTCCTCAAATAGCCCTTTTTCGTTCCAACACCACCCGGTTATTGTCTTCATTATCAGGGACTTTGATGATATTATTTGTGATGAAAAACATTTCTAGCCGATCCACCTACACACTGAAGCTTTCACGGTCATGTTGAAATTCTCCCAAATGCCCTATTACTCCCATAGGCATGGCCATCTGAACTCTGGCTATTCAAACAAGTGTGCTTGTAATTTACCTCAGATTTGTAGCTGTTAATCAAAACAGAGAAGCTCTCAAATTCTCTCTGTCGGCTGGCTGAATCCTCCACCAACAAAAATTTCAGCTTTGTTTTATCCGTTTAATCCCATCGTCGTCGCATCATGATATTTACAGAGAGCACACATCAAACATAGCCTTTAAGATGGCAGAAGCTTCCAGAAGTCTCCTTCTTGTCCGGTGACCTGGTTCTTTATTAAAAACAAGCACTGACTGCAGTAACACAGGAGTCCACAGTGTGGAGCTACAGACATTCCAAGGGGGAGAGAGTCTCTCTCTCTCTCTCTCTCTCTCTGGGGGCGGGTGGGGGAGACTCTCTCCCTCTCTCTCTCTGTCTCTCGGGGGGTAGAGAATTCTCTCTCTCTCTATTGCTCTCTCTCTCTCGGGCGGGGTGGGGGGCAGAGAAAGTCTCTCTCTCTCGCTCTCTCTCTTGGGGGCTAGGGGGGAGAGAGTCTCTCTCTCTATCTTTCTCGGGGGGGCAGGGGAGAGTGTTAAGTATCGAATAACTCCACGAGGCTAAGTACGGTGAGCTAGTTCAGGCATGACCTTACTCCAGTTTATTTATTCTCAAAGTGAGGGTTCAACATGGCTGCCAACATTATAGGCACAGCTTGCACGTGTCTGCCAGTGACCATTAGAACTCCGACAGTCACGCCCTCCGGTGGCAGATAAAACCCAGTTAACATACATAACATCATTCTCCGCAAAGTCCTTGGTACAGGTTGTATTTACAAGTTGAGACGGTCCGCGGCCTTTCGCTACCTGGTTGACCTTCTCAGTTCGTGGACCCAAGCTTGGGTGAGTTAGAAGGACCATTGCTGCATTGCGGAGCAGTCGGTCTAACAGGACTGTCGGGGAGGTAGGTTCATCTTCGTCAATGACACAAGGGTCAACTGATGGTTGGATGTGTGTTGGTTGGTCGATGATGATGTCATCTTCAATTTGTTCTGGGTTGTCTGGGTTTGGTTTGGTCGATGTGCCTCTTGCACGTTTGGCCATTTAACAGTTTGACTTTGGACCATGACCATAATTTAGGACAAACACAGGGTCATGAACAGCAATGTCACGTGATACGGCCGTGCGATCGTGGTACCATTGCTGCTGTTACCTTCTGGTTTCGACATGATCATTGAGATCTGGGTGTACAAGGGAGAGCCTGGTTTTGAGGCCTCTCTTCATTAACAGCTCGGCAGGAGGGACCCCAGTGAGCGAGTGGGGTCTCGTCCGGTAACTGAGCAGAATGCGGGAAAAGCGGGTCTGTAGGGAGCCGTGAGTCACGCGTTTTAGGCTCTGCTTAATGGTTTGGACAGCCCGCTCCACTTGACCGTTAGACACAGGTTTGAAAGGGGCAGACCTGACATGCTTGATGCCATTACGTGTCTAAACTCATGGAACTCCGAGCCTTCTGATGGACGGGTCTTGCATCCAGGCCTAGGTGGACCTGCACCTTGGCTCCCGTGAAGTTGCCGATGCCTGGTTCAAACAACGAGGGAAACTTGCTCAGCACTTGGGCACATGAAGCGTCATCCACTGATGATAAGGCTTTAATATCGTTCCAGTTCCATTTAATTTTCTCAAGCCAACTCCTGCCGAACAGCATTGGGCCATTGCCTGGAACGATCCACAACGATAAATCATGCACAGCTCCATCGTACGATACCTTTACTGCTGCGCTGCTAATGACTGGCATGAGCTCTTTGGTGTAGGTACACAGCATCGCATTGATTGGGTTCAGTTTGGGTCTTTTTGCCTTAGTGTCCCACAGCTTGTCAAAAGTCCTCTGGCTCATTATTGACTGACTGCCATGGATACTGGAACCCCATTTAATTTAACTTCCAGCATTATCGGAGGACTTTTGGTAAACGAATATACCCCATACACTTCTTCATCCTGTACCTCGGAATGAGTTGCCTGTGCCGCTTGATCCACGCTGGATCGATCATCCTCAGCCACGTGGTGTGTCGCAGCACGCTTGCTCGGTTGCAGACATATTCACTGAAGGTGCCCCATTGTTGCACAGCCTTTACACACAGGTTGCTTGAATCGGCATTGATGGTCCCGATGATAGCCCCCACAACGCCAACAAGGTAAGATTAGATTCACCCCCGATGGCGGACTTTGAGAAGTTACAGGTCATATGAAAGCGGACAAGTAGGCCCTGCCATATGCAGCTCTGCCTGCCGATGATATTATTTTATGCACAGTACTTACTGGTGAGTTTCGATGCTGGGAAGATATCTGTTTTGAGTTTCGTCCGTGGACATGCATGCCTGGGCGATCGTGATGGCCCTGCTCAGGTCTAGAGACTCAGCAGCCAGCAGCTTTTGAAGGATGACCTCGTGGCCAATGCTAAGCACGAAAATGTCCTGCAGCATTTCCTCCAACGCAGCTCCGAAGTTGCACGGCCCTGCGAGACATCTCAGGTCGGCGACAAATTCCGCCACGTCCTGTTCCTCGGAGCGATTGTGCGTATAGAAATGATACCTCGCCATGATGATGCTTTCCTTCAGTTTAAAGTGGTTCCGAACCAGTGTACACAATTCATCGTAAGTCTTACCCGTTGGTCGAGTTGGTGAGAGTAGATTCTTGCTAAGGCCATAAATATTTGACCCACAAACGGTGAGGAGAATCGCCCTGCGCTTAATTGCGTTATCGGTTCCTTCCAATCCGTTGGCTACGAAGTACTGGTCAAGGCGATCAGTGAAATCATCCCAGTCTTCCCCTTCCATGAATCTCTCCAAAATTCCAACAGACATGGTTGCATGAGAGTTCGTATTTTTAACTCGTCGCCAATCGTTAAGTATCGAATAACTCCACGAGGCTAAATATGGTGAGCTAGTTCAGGCATGACCTTACTCCTGTTTATTTATTCTCAAAGTGAGGATTCAACATGGCTGCCAACATTATGTACACCGCTTGCACATGTCTGCCAGTGACTGTTAGGACTTCGACAGTTGCGGCCTCTGGTGGCAGGTAAAACCCTGTTAACATACATAACAGAGAGACTCTCTCTCTCTCTCGTGCTCTCTCTCTCGGCGGGGATGGGTGGGAGAGAATCTCTCTCTCTCTCTGGGTGGGGGAGGGGGGGCGGCGTGGGGGAGAAGGAAGAGTGTCTCTCTCTCTCTCTCTATCGGGGGTTGGGGAGAAAAGTAGAAAGAAATAGAAGGGTGACGTCACAGCCAAGGGGGTAAGTGATTGGCTGGTGATTGGTGAGTAGTCCAGTGCCCCTGATGATTACATGTGCAGGGAGTGCATCCGCCTGCAGCACCTGACAGACCGCATTGCGGCACTGGAGCTGCGGGTGGATTTACTCTGGAGCATCCACGATGCTGAGGATGTCGTGAATAGCATGTTTAGTTGGCCACACTGCAGGTAAATGGTACACAGCCAGATAGTAAATGGGTGACCAACAGGAAGAGCAGCAGAAGGAAGGTAGTGCAGGGGTCCCCTGGGGTCATCCCCCTGCAAAACAGATACACCGCTTTGGGTATTGTTGAGGGGGATGACTCATCAGGGGAGTGCAGCAGCAGCCAATTTCATGGCAGCGTGGGTGGCTCTGCTGCACAGGAGGGCAGGAAAAAGAGTGGGAGAGCTATAGTGGTAGGGGATTCTATTGTAAGGGGAATAGATAGACGTTTCTGCGGCCGCAACTGAGACTCCAGGTTGGTATGTTGCCTCCCTGGTGCAAGGGTCAAGGATATCTCGGAGTGGGTGCAGGGCATTTTGAAGGGGGAGGGTGAACAGTCAGTTGTCGTAGTGCATGTAGGTACCAACGATACACGTAAAAAATGGGATGAGGTCCTACAAGATGAATTTAGGGAGCTAGGAGCTAAATTAAAAGATAGGACCTCAAAAGTAGTAATCTCAGGATTGCTACCATGCCACATGCTAGCCAGAGTAGGAATCGCAAGATAGTTCAGATGACTACGTGGCTTGAGAAGTGGTGCAGAAGGGAGGGATTCAA